>NW_020653383.1:2207271-2249397 GCF_003589595.1 Hyposmocoma kahamanoa
AAAAAAAAGTTATTCGATTACGTGATTATTCAGACATTTGTGAACCGATTTTAATAATTTTTATTGGAAAGAGAGTACCTCAGGCGTGGTACCATTTAAATGTGAAGAAAATATTCCACCTCTAAGGGTCGTATTCCAGAACTCTACTCAATGCTCAAGTCAGGATTTGAGCAGACTTTAGTACGATTTCAAGCACTGAAAATAGGACCCTAATGGCAAGGACTTGAGAATGATTTTCAGTGCTCACTGCCATACTCAAGTCCTGACTTGAGAATTGAGTAGAGTTCTGGAATACGACCCTAAGGGTGGCAAACTAGTGTCGAATAACTTTTAAGGTCAGTTTTTTTAGTACTCTGTACTGAGATTATTGGATTTCAACCATTTCCCTTAACCGATTTCACTAAAACTTGGCAAATAGATGTAATTCCACGTACTTTTGGGGTTGGTTTTTTTCATAATAAAGTTATAATGTTACGCAATTCACAATGAATTTAAACTATTTTAGGACTTGTACAAGTATTTTCTATTTTACTGAACAAACTCATAAAATTCTAAATGTGAGACCGTAAACAATCTTAAATATTACTGTAAACAAACCAAGTAGCAGTAGAGCTCCTTTTATAGTATATTATATAATATATTTTATAGTATTGTCACCTTACCTATTCCTGCCGCCAAGCAGTAATGTAAGCATTACTGCGTTCCAGTTTCTAAGGGTAGGGGTGTAAATGAAATTACAAGCAACTCAACTTCAACTTATGTTTCACGGTGGCGGGCGCAATGGCAATGCCCGTCTAGCTACCACTACGACTTACCACTTACCACACGACTTGTTCGTCCACTCACTTGGTATCATAAAAAAAACACACAAAGCTTAAAATAAAAAATCGAAGTGAAGTAATCGGTTAAATCGACCTTATTTTTCCATGTCGCGGGTAAATCCTTTTAAATTTGTAATCTCATAATCGAATTGAAAACAGGAGGTAAATAAATAATGGTTTATATACCTATTTATGATGAAACAAGAATATAGGTAACAGAATTACTCACAAAACACTTTTACGCAGGTGGTTTACCAGTCGATAAATAACGGTTTTTAATTATATTTTTTAATGTTTAAATTTCCTCAACGTTTTTTAATATGCTTGCAACATTAGTTAAGAAAATAAAAAACTGAACACCAGTACGTGTCTAGACGTGATATTATTAGGGAGTGAACCCGACGAGACTTAAAATTCTTGTTCCTCGCATACGCATTTCGGAAAAAAACAAATAATCAATATGTACAAAACAAATCCAGGTATAAACATCAAATAACGGGTGTTTAATATATAAAAAAAATTATCACGAAAACTTTGACTGTCATCACAAACTAAGAATAAAGTTTAATGTCCAAAAATTAATTATTTTTACACAAACACACAACATCACGTATAACACTTACCATGTAAATAAAAAACGCGGCGGCGTCTGTCTTTGCTGGCAGTAAATACAGTATAGAGCTTCTTAATGCTCAATTCGAACGGTTCACCGACGATCTTTGTAAGGTGACCACAATATTTTGCAAAAATGAAAATTTTGTACTTAAATTTGTTACCCATAGAAGTGGTTATAGTTAGTAACATATTGATTTGAAGCTTTCATTATTTGAAACAATCAGTTGCAAGAGAAAGATCATTTTCGAAAGAAAGTTCAAACTGGTTGTGATGTAGGTGTTCTGGGTAGTGTCCATTGATAAAATTTTATTGCTCTGGTGTTCATAGTACTTAGATTTCCTAGTTTAACACCAGTTAATGGTGTGGTTGTTAGTACTTCTTGTTACTTGTTAGTATGTTGTGTGTACTTCGTTGTGCACTTGTGACAATGAACTTTACATAGTTTTGAGCAGTATATCAAATATACTCACTACTTTAAATAATTGTGACTTTTTTATAAAAACTAACCGACCTCAAAAGTTCGTGGAATTACATCTATTTGCCAAGTTTTGCCAAATACCGATGATGAGTTATCGTGTAAAAAATGCAGTCGAATTGTGAACCTCCTCCTTTTTTGAAGTTGGGCAGTATATCAAAAACATTCACAACTACTTTAAAAAAGTAAGAAATTAACGATTCAAAAGTACTAAATGGAGTTTAATTTATATCCTATAGCATACTACAATGCAGAGGTTGAATGTGGCTGTGGCATGCAAAATATATCTATATTTCGGGGAACAAAGGGCGTAAATGCCAAACTACATAGTTAGCAAGACGAATTTAAAATAAATGTTTACGATTCGGTGTTTGTTTAATATACTTTTTATTTTTATAACGACGTTTATAGAAAAAACATTTTTTTGGCGTAAAATTATCTGATAAGTCCAACAGAAAGGAAGAGTTTGAAAATTCAACTCAACTACATCAATAATTCCTTTTGAATTACTTTGGCTTGTACGCTCTTTCTTCAACGAAGTATTGATATGACAGAAAAATGACAAAAGTAATACCTGACGGTTACCCTATATCTCTTCTCATCACACAGTAACACAAAGTAACTTTAATGAATAACCTTGTATTTTTTAAGATAATAGCAAAACGACCGGGAAAAACTTTACAAGGTTGTTTGTTTTAAAATGTTTTTATCCCATTATGTATGTATATATATATATGTATATGTGTATATATATATATATATATATATATATATATATTATCCATTTTAATAAAATTAATATCAAGTACGCACTTGAGAGGTATTTTTTAAGCTTTATGTCATCATCGTAACAAAAACGCCGTTTTATGTCGTTGAATAAATAAATTTAAAGATTTTTTGAAGAAAGAAATTTACTTTATTGTACTAGAAAAATAAATTATGTATGTTAACAACATTCTAAAATGTTAATGTACAAATATGGGCTTATCACATAAAAGGATTTTTCTAAGTAACCCTTGAATAACCGAGAGGAAAGTGAAAATTAAAAAAAAAAGGAATGCTATTGAGTAACTATACTCAATAATTACACAGAGAAATCGATGCCTTACTTTCTCAAACTTGTGTCTTAAAAAGAGTGATTACACATGAGATGGCAAAACATTATATTTATTTTAAATATCTTATCAAGGGTGTTAATTTGGATGCATTACTTTGAGAATACGTAAAAGCCAGTGTGTGAATATGAAGGAAATGTGATGTGAAATCAGCGTGCAAAATTTGCATATATAATCCATTTTTTGCATTTCAGTAACTTTGTGCTTTAAGATACGAGTTTGAGAAAGTAAGGCGACGAAATTACAAATCAAATGTATATACGAATACATATGCAATATACAAGTGATAACACAAATAAAATTTATAGTAAAATAAATGTGTAAAATAAAGCTCGAAATATATATTTCAAACATAAATAAATATTTTGTAAGCTTTAATATTAGGAGTTGGAATAACCCAATGACTGAATAATGTTGATCTCATAAATAAAGAAAACATTTTGATTTTAATTAAAATTATGTTCCTATTGATATTTCTCTTAGTTGTTCATTTGTTAAGGTTTTTAAAAATTTTTCGAAAACTCGAAAAATAGTGCTCGGCAATTCCCGACACTCGAGAAAAAAATGTCAAGGCATGAGAAACCGTAATAGAACGAGATTAGCGTGAGGCGTAATAACACAGGCTATTTGTCGAGTTACGTGTGTCTTGCGTGTGTGGCGGTATACCTATCTTGTTTATATTTATTCTAACTGCCTCTGTAGCCGAACAGTTACCATGCCGGACTGGCACGCAAATGTCCCAGACTCGATTCCCAGGCCGGGAGAAATACTTGTATGCCCTACATTTATTTCTCTTATGAGTTTGGGTGTAATTAGTGGTTGTCTATGTATGTGTCCATGACACCAGCGACACAGGGTTGCTCTAATGCGGGGCTATGTTGAGTATAAAAATTGTATGTTGCAATCTTTCATAATATTACAATTATTAAAGCGTGCGAAGAGGCTTATAGGCGACTCGCATTTAGCAGAGGTGATGCTACAGTTTTATAGGGAATATTACGCAAAGAACGGCTAACAAAGCGATGCAATTGTATTGCTCATAATCAGAGAGCGGAACATGCAGAAAATATTCATCTGATGTCAGGAATGTGCTACAACATTGACGCAATAAAGATTATGACTATGACTATGAAGTAATACATAAAGACTGGACAATATCTCCCTCTGAAACAGCGGAACTATTGTATTAGAAAGGTGTATGTTAAGGCCTATTCCTATATAAAAGATATTCGCTACTGTTGTGGGTACCTAAAAATACCACGCGATATCTCGCCGGGTATCTATTTATTTGCATGAATAATGACGTCGAAACATAAAATAGTGTGGTCTTATTCACTGCAGCACAGCAGTGATTGCCTAGACGGACTGCTCAAGAAGGTTTCGCTACCTATAGCGATAGCTATAGGTATACGCTTAGGTTTTAATTCCGCGATTCCGGCGATTCGCCGTTTCGCGCGTCGTCGCGATAGTTTCCAAATCAATGTATCTACTCTCGTTCTCGGTCGACATTAAGTCCGAAATACTGTCTAAATAAATAATACTCGACCGAATCAAGACAATGTCAAGTATGAAGTTTCACTCGCCACAGGAGCTACGTGCATACGAATTGATGTGAAAAGCACAACATCTTTTTCGCTCTTACGTTCATGGACATAAAGCTTTTTCTGACTGGCTTAATGCGATTCTGCGTTAATAGGTATGGTGAATCCCTTACGGGAAAGTAATATTATATATATATAAATATTATATATTATATATATATAAAAGAAAGTAATATTATATATAGTATATTTTGCTTCATTACCACATTACTTTTCAAAGCGATTTTTTGCGCATGTCTTTAACCGCTCACGCGATGCGCTCCTCCTACCGCAAAATGACGGCTATTTAGTTTCGCAAATTAGAAAAGCATTCAGTTTAAGTACAAGTTTTTATAAATAAAAATTATTATTCTGCATTACTAAATAAATACCCTCCGTACTACCAACAAAAACATCTCAACTAAAATGCAGTAATACACCGCAAATCCTGCACTTCAAAAGCACTAATGACATTTTTGGTGTACTTGGATAAATATGATAATATTCCGTTTGAGTGGTTCTAACGTTTGCCATGAAATTACTCCTTAAAGTATAGTTTATAAACATTTCTATTCAGGGTAAACTTAAAAAACGCTACTTACGGTATGTTTTCAACAAATCAACACCGAAATCACCAGCCCAAACAATAACACACACGATTGTCGATGTATTTTTGAAGTTGTTTATTTTTTTAAATGACAGACCCAGGCATTAAAAACTTTATGGTTTGCTAGAGTAGTTACCGAAATAGCAATTAATATTAGTTCATTTACCTGCTATAACTTCGATATCTGATAAATCGGTATAAAATTAACACCGGCACCTCTAGGTGTGGTATGCGTCTACGGCTGCATGTATCGCGTGAGCGGATATTGTATCGTATTTTGTTCTGTAGAGGAGATTCCTTGACGTTTTTGGATGACGTCGCTCCAAGTTATAAATAAAAGAATTTATGTACAAAGTGCCAGTTTAATTAAGGCCTCAACAACTATAATAGAAACGAATCGATAGGACCGATACTTGTTTCACGTTATCAAAATTCGATCGACATAATAACAATTATCAGGCAAAACCAATGCAGATTTTGGATTTGAATGGGTCAATGCCATCTAGCGAATTTTCAAGGAACTATATGATAAGCACTTCAGCAGATACATTGAATCCATGGCCAAAAATGCAGCAAGGAAGCTTGGGATCCTTTCCAGGGTGAGGTGTTACTTTACACAGGTTGCTTCAGCTGTACCAAGCACAAGTCCGGTCGTGCATGGAGTACTACTGCCACCTTTGGGATGGCTCTGCTACATATAGATTGGCCACCTTGGATTCAATTGACAACCGTTCCAAGAGGCTTGTAGGTGACTCGGAATTAGTGGAAGCGAAGTTGCACAGCCTTGAACACCGTCGTAAAGTTGCCTGCTTATCGGTATTTTACCGGATATATCACGGAGAGTGTGCGATGGAATTACACGATTTAATTCCGCCTTCTGCTTTCCATCACCGGGGGACTAGGCGTAGGTTTGGGTTCCACTCTTATGTTGTGGATATTCCAAAGATTCGCACGAAGCGTTACGCTTCCACATTTATATGGCGAACGGCTATGGAGTGGAATTCCCTGCCTGCAGACTTGTTCCCTGAACGTTATAACTTGGGTCTTTTCAAGGCGAGAGTGAATAGGCATTATTTTGGTGTACATGCTCAGTCGTCGACCTCATCGTCACTTTCCATCAGGTGAGATGGAGCTTAATTGCACACTTATGTTTTATGTAAAAAAAGCAAAAGTGCTTAGAGAAGTTTATTGTAAATAAAATGGATTTGTTGAAATTCTCTATTTTTGATAACTAACAACTACTTCACTACGGTAGTTTATTTAGAGGAACAGTTTTGTAATTGTAAGTAAAAGTGCAAGTTATTATATTGTTTTGATTTTTTGCATTTTGTTTTTATTCATTTCGGTATCGTTGAGGAAAGTATTATCCACTCTATGTATATTAATTGTTTTGGTAATGGCTACGTATTTTCTGTTCATAACACTTGTGTTATTCAAGTATTCCATTTTTGCTACCTCATCTTGATGGACAAATAGCGTTAGATTAATATTTTTTTGCTCTAAATGTCAAGGTTGTGGCTTTAGTGCCTACTACTGATTGTTTTTTGTACATTATAATGAATTTGCAAAAAAAAATTAAATATATTTAAAGTACCGAAATCAAAAACGAATGATATACCAATGTTAAAACAATTTAAAATAGTAGTGTACAAAGGCGAGCTTATTGAGATTTCTTCCAACTAACCTTTGAATAACTAAGAGAAAAATTGGTTCCTGGGTTGGCAATAACGTATTTTTTGAAACGCATACACGCACATAGACAACCACAAATTGCACCCAACTCTCGAGAAAAATAAATGTAAACCGTACAATTATTTCTCCCGGCCCTAGGAATCGAACCCGGGACCTCTGCATGGCAGTCCAACATGGTAGCCGTTCAACAACAGAGGCAGTTAATTTAATGCTACATACTCAATGATTACACATAAATTAATTTGAAATGTGCATAGGAAGGAACACACATACAATCAATAAATGATAATAAGCTTATACATACAAAATCTATAATAAAATAAATGTATAAAATAAAACTATGAATAAATATTTTAAAAGCAAATAAATATTCTTGTAACTATAGCATGAGGTGTTTCAATCAACAATCTTAAGTCACCAAAAAGGCACGTCTGAAAGACCGAACCGAAGGTTTTTTTTTTAATGATATCAAGTGATGAGACGAACAAGTCGTACGCCTGATGGTAAACGACACGCCTGTCATATATCATAACAGGTGCAGAGCTTTAAATCGCAAAGATCTGAGGTGCACTGCCTCTGCGCCCATCACCCTGAGACGTAAGTTAAAAAGTCCCATGTCCCTGTAATTTCACCAGCACCCTTACCCTTTAAAATCGGAACGTAGTAATGCTCACATTACTGCTTGGCGGCAAAAATAGGTAAGGTGGCAGTACTTCCCTGGATGAACTCTTTCACAAGGAGCACTACTGCTGCTGTAAATGCTACTGTGTCTGCCTGTTAGAGACGGCGGCTCAGCGTGTGTGTGTGTGTGCGGCAACAGTAAGTCGTGCGGAGCGCGACGGAAAGTGAACGTGCCTACAGCTCCGGCACCTATTTGGAAAATCAGAAGGGTGGTGTACGTGCACCAGGGGCTGCTCGCCTAAGGCACTAGCCTTACAGAGAACCGGATGAAGTCCGTGCGAACGCGAAGATCCGGATGACCTAGATGGTCCCTGTGCGGGTTCACTCGCACATGTCATAGTGCCCTTCCCGCATAACCAAGACGTTGATAGGGAGGGGTACTATAAACAAAACTTATATAGAAAGGTACGGGACTGTCTGACCTGGCCTTGAGTATATTGTTTGTACATTACCGAGCCATTACCGCCGACTTAGTGTAAGCGACAAAAAATAAGTTTTACAGGAGAGGATTTTTTTGAATATTTCTATGTATAAATGTGATACTAAATTCTTCTTCTTCCTATCGTGTCGATACGGATACTAAATTGAATTTTAATATATAGTAATGATTTTTGTAACCGATAGTGTAACAACAGCATTTCTCTACATGATCGAATCAGAAATGAGGAGATCCATAGAAGAACGAATGTTACCGACATGGCTCGAAGAATTAGCAAGTTGAAGTGGCAGGGGGCAGGGCACATAGCTAATAAAACTGACGGCCGTTGGAGCAGAAAAGTTCTCGAATGGAGTACCACGAACCGGAAGGATTTCAGTGGGACGGCCCCCTACTAGATGGACGAATGACATGGTAAGAGCGGCGAGTAACCGATGGCTGCACGTTGCATCCGATCGGCTGCTCTGGAAATCTTTGGGGGAGGTCTATGTTCAACAGAGGACGTCTTCCGGTTGATATGATGATGATGATATCGCTAAACTTAACAAAGGTACATAACAATCTAATAAAATAAATCAGTAAATGAAAGTGTCAATATATAATTGTACAATAAGATTAAATTTATAAATACGTGTACTTAGATGAGGTGTATTTAGATTAATTCAATGAATTGTTTGGAAATAAATCATAAAATAAAACGTCGCGTCAAAACTGTGTCATTTATAAAACAATAATCAGTAAATGGTGAATAATTACATCTAATCAAATCTATTTTAAGATACACCGTCCATAACAGTTACAGTGCCACACGGAGCTTCAAATCGCAAAGATCTAAAGGACACTGCCGTCACTCTAAGATATAAGTTGACAAGTCCCATGTATAGGAGACTTTCCAAGGAGATATAGAAATGAGACTCCAGTGACTGTTACTTATAAATTATATTATAAGATCATTCACTATAAATCCAAACAAAACAAAACACGTCTGTTCTAGTCAAAGATGCTTTTTGTAATGGCGGCCGCCTGTCAGCGTTCCGTTGATATCGATGATGATGATATCGATTTATTTCTTATTTCGATAAAACTAATTCTTAATGACGCAAAGTAAGTTTTCTAACAAAATAAAATAATATAATGTCACGATACGCTAACAGACGGCCATTCTGCTCTAGGAATGTCCTCATTCCGGAATAAGCTCGGTCATTCGACAAGTGGAGAGCATGTCCTCATGCTTCTTCTAGAATTGCTCGTAACACAGGAGCAGTCGCTTCTTGATTAACTAGTCGGCACGGCCGTGGTGCCCACAATGGTGCCTGTTATAACACCTCTTACACATGAGACAATCAACAGCTGTTTGTCCTGGAAGATAACTCGATGACTTCTACAACTTTGATTTTAAATTACAGTCAAAACGAACTAAAAAAAATATATGTAATATGTGTATGTTAAAATTAAGACATTTCATAAATTTATTATAAACAAAAGAAAATTTCAAATTGTAAAAATATTACTTTAACAGAAAAGAATGTCAAAATTTGTTGCATGAATTTAGTAATTGTACATAATCAAAACCTTAACAAATAGACAAAGTTATGAAAGTGACATATTGTGCCATCAATTAGAATTAAAAAGTTTAGCTCATAGCACAAATATAAGAAAATACAACTCAACAGAAGATTTAAAAAAACATACTGGCTATGAATAAGTTATTAAATTATGTAAGTTATATGTATAGCAATGCTGGATTTGACTTTTTAAGGAGAAATCCCAAGATCAATGTAATTGTACCTAAATAAGCAAAGCTCAATCATTCCCACCTGTGTGAGACTCTGATTCCTATTTATTGCTGATGCAGGAACCGTGTGAGAAATTTAAAAATACCTCCCTCCTTGTAACTACTTTAAATGACACTCAGAATAATATTATTCTGTATAGCGATGGATGGATATACATATAGGTTTGTAACTTGACTACCAAGACCACAAGTAACAAATACGGATTATTTATGATTAAAGGAAAATGATGGAACGAACAAGTTGCGCGCCCAGTGGCAAGCGACACGCCTATTCACAGATGCTGCGCATTGCCATTCAGAACTTCAAATCGCAAACCATCCGAGGGGCACCGCCACCGCGTTCGTCACTCCGAGACACAAAGTTGACAAGAGCCTACAATTTCATCAGCACCCACACCCCTCAAAACTGGAACGCAACAATGCCCACTGTTATCCGATTATGGAATTCCCTTCAGTAAGAGCCTCGCAAGAAATAAAAGCAATATGAGACATAATTTACATGTGTAATTACATAGTTTGCCATTCCGTTATAGACTTGTAGTAAATTCCATTCTGTTGATACTTATAATTTTATTTTAAATTACTAACTTCTTTATTTGACATAATATAGACATTATTTTGCAAGTTATTCTAAGTGGCCGATAACAGAATTGCTGTCACATTACCAAATTGTTATATATATCAGGCAGCTGCTTCTATTGACAGGGCTCAATCTCCTTAATTAATCAGTCTATTCAAAACTCAATTTACAAATATTTCAATTAATAAGGCAATAGAGAGGAACGGTAACAACACATCGACAGCAAAAGAAAGCCTGTCTAAAAAGTATGTGAACAAAATCAATCGTACATTAAACCTGCTGCATCAGATTATTCGGAGAATTTGCGGTGCGTGATTCTACCAGCTGCAAATTGTTGTTCGAAAATACTAAACATATGTAACATATTGCCTTTGCCATGCGTGTACATTAGGGATATCTGTGTATTTATCAATTCTCGTCCTCAATATTTTAAGACACGTGGTAAAGTCATTCAAAGGCAAACTAAAGCAAAAATTACGAATATTTTATACCAAACCCGTTGTAATAAAGTGATTTATGAGAATAACTGCTTCAACAAGTGAAATGAAATGAAATGAAATGAAATGATTATTTATTTTCTCAACACAAGAACTTAAACTAATACAAATTTCATTAGACTAACAATATGAGAAATTGAAACACTTGTGAGAGACTGGAGACCGTACTAGGCAACTAAACCTGTATTACAGCTCACCAGGCCCTCGCCCTCTCAGACTAGTCTTATATAAAATTAAGAAAAGGAATAAAAGAACTGTTGAGAATACAAAATTAACTTAAAACTAACATGCAAGTTAATGTGTGAAAGTTTAAAAGTGCGTTATTGTAAGTGTGTGTATGTGTGTGTTTATGTGTGTGTGTGTGTGTTTAAGTATGATGAGTGCACGCGCGAGGTGGCGTGCGTGCGTGCGTCCGTGTGAGAAAGCATGTGTCAGTGTGTGTATGTGTGTTAGAGGTTGTCAGATGTAAAATTAGACAAGAATGGCAATAAGATTTTCAGTTTCAGAATAATCTAGTTTTTGCAACCAATGAGAAATTTTATATTTACACTCATATTTGGTAAGTTTATAAATGTGTAATGAAAAATTTATTTTGTTATACAAATAACCACTCTGAAAACAGAAGAAGCGCTGTGCAAAGCTGCTATTAGCGGCGAATGGTGGGAAAACTGCGTGTTTGCGGCGTTTATTGCGTATAGAGTCCGGATCGTACTCAACTAGGGAGTGTGCTTTCAATACTGTTTGAAGGATATACAATTGCCTAACAGATAAAACTTCGCACTTTTCGTAGAGGCAAGAGGTGGAATAAAGAAAAGGTAGTTTCCACCCCGTTTTCAGTACAGATCTTTGAGTGCGTTCCAGTTTTATAAGATTTGTTTTAGCCGCACCGCCCCAACTAGTAACACAATACGTTAGAAGAGATTGACATAAGGCCAAATAGACCGTTTTTATGACGCAACTGTCCGCAACATGACGTAATTTCTTAAAAACAAAATTAAGTTTTCTAATTCTTGAACACAGGGCATCAATGTGAGCTTTAAAAGTTAAAGTACTATCTATCAGGATACCTAAATATTTACCACACTCTGATTGGACAATGTTGGGACAATTACAAATACGGGAATCGAAGGAGCTACAGCAATGGGCAAGGATACGATAGGTGTTTTGATTGGGTTGTGTTGCTTTTGTCTTACTAAAAGTGATAAGATTTGTCTTTTCAATGTTTAGAGTGAGCACGTTAGACTTTAACCATTTAGATACTGAATCAAAACCTAATTGAGCATAACGGTAAACGTCAGGCCATGTATTCGCATGAAATATCAGGGCAGTGTCATCCGCATATGTAAAAACTTTACCACATAACAAAGGGAGCCTACAAAGGGAATCAATATAAACTAAAAATAGGGTGGGACCCAGGATACTTCCCTGGGGGACACCGTAAGTTATAGGAAGTTCATTACTAGTCCAATCGTCAATTTTAACAAATTGACGTCTATCAGTCAAATAGCTTTTAAAAATTTGTAACTGAATATCCCTTACACCAAGCATCTCTAATTTGGAAATGAGCAGCGGAACTGAAACTGTGTCGAAAGCTTTGGATAAATCAAGAAAAATACCAAGAAGTTTTTGTTTTTTATCAATTTTATTTACTATAAAATTTGTTACTTCATGGACAGCATCGTTAGTTGAGAGGCCAGGGCGGAAGCCAAATTGTGAATCAGATAAAAGGTTATTTCTTTCCAAATAATTAATCAACCTTGAATTTAAAAGTCTTTCCAAAATTTTTGACAAAGTAGGTAGGATAGAGATAGGCCTGTAATTGTCGACACAGTTTCTGTCTCCTTTTTTATAAATAGGGATAACCTGGGCAAGCTTGAAGGCATCAGGGAATACTCCAGTCGAGAAGGCCAAATTACAAATAAAAGTAATGGGTGACATAAAAACATGTTTTAACCTTTTAAGTAACGCTCCAGAGATGCCATCATATCCGACGGCTCAGTCGCATCTTAGGTTATTAATCAGTGACTCAATCTCATGTTCATCTGTAGGAATCAAAACAAAACTATTGGAAAAGGGAGAAACATTGGAATTTAACTGAGAGTAACTAGTAGAGTCTATATTGCTGGCAAGTTTTTGCCCTACATTAGCAAAAAATGTATTAATGGCATTAACGGAGGTTTTTGGATCGAGGTTTGGAGATGTAATTAGTGCCGATGCCGATGTAACAGATTTAGAAGTATTTGTAATCGTTTTTATAACATTCCATATTTGTTTACTGTTCTTATTTGCTTTTTTTATTTCAGTTTTTTCAAATTCGTTCTTGGCCTTTTTCAGAATAGCAGAACAGAAGTTTCTATAACGAGTGTAGGTTTTTTTAAGTATGTCATTATTAGGAGATTTTTTTAATTTTAAATGTATATAATCTCTGTTTTTAATGCATCTCAACAAACCCGTTGTAATCCATGGTTTTATTGTACGTTTTCTGTTTGGGACAATTTTTAGGACAGAATTGGCAGTAATGGCTCGCCCTATGGATTTGGTAAAATAGACAGTAGCCATGTTTACATCCGTCATATTGTATAAAGGGCTAAAATCAATACTGCCAATTTCACTTTCGAGTGCTGCATAATTGATTTGTCTATATGTTTTACAAGGGTTTGCCGATTTACATGTGGACAGTAGAAAAAGTATCACACTGTCGTGGTCAGTTAAAGACGATTGCACAACATAGCAGGAAGCTGATTTTCGTGTTTTCAAAAGAACATGATCCAAACAAGATCGGTTACGAGTGAACAAGTTATGGGCTGGTAACATACCATGACTGGTTATCAGATTTAGATAATCAGTAGAGCGAAGGTCACTGCTTTCTCCAGAAATATCAATGTTTATATCACCCACCAGGATTATATTTTTGAAGGAAGTGTATTTACACAGCAGGTTGTCCAGTGATACGAGAAAATTAGTGATATTGTGCTCGGAGGGAGGTCTATAAATGGAAACGACCACAGTGTCCCCGCCAGTAACTAGAACAAGACAGTTAGCATTGGAAAGTGGGTGTTCGGCTACATTGATTTTACGTTTACTATTATAATAAACAACAACACCCTCATTTTGAGAATTATGAACACTAGATGCCGCGACGTAATAACCTTCAATATTAGGAATGGGAGGAGACTTAAATAACCAACACTCAGTCAAAATAATGAAATCCCATTCAATGTTAGCTCTATGCAATAATATTTGAAAACCGTCAAAATTGCAGTTAATACTTCTAATATTTTGATTTATTATTTTTAGAGAATTTACCTTGGGGCACAACTTAGTGCAATCATCTATCATGCATGTCGAGAATTCCGCCACTGAAAGTGAGTCCAGATCAGTTCTGAATGTACTTAAATTATCAACTTTTATTCGTCAGTGATTTGAAGTTGTAATGTGAAATGTCATAACTTAATAGAAAATTGACAGAGTAGTCAGAGTACGTTACACATATTATAATTAATTTGATTGATTGCGAATTATTTAAAAATTTGTTGGTGATGTTTTTATTGCTATATATTACCATTCTTAGAAGAGTGTGTGAGTGTAAAGTTTGTGAGTTAAGTGTGTACATTAATACAAATAAATCATTAAAAAGA
This sequence comes from Hyposmocoma kahamanoa, assembly GCF_003589595.1. NCBI lineage: Eukaryota > Metazoa > Arthropoda > Insecta > Lepidoptera > Cosmopterigidae > Hyposmocoma > Hyposmocoma kahamanoa. Next base: position 2,221,804 of record NW_020653383.1, read on the forward strand.
AACAGCAGAGGACTAAACATTAACAGTCACAATGTAGATTTTTTAAGTCTGATAAAATCATCTTCTGATTCAATACGAATTGTAGGCGTTCCTAGTCTCTTTCTTACGAATATTTTTCCATAGGCAGTCCAACAGCTTTCGTAATTCTCTTTTTTAACAAAGTCTCGAGCTAAGTAGAAAAGATGTTTGGCTCTGGGAGTTAAAGATTCCGAGACATAAATGGGTTTTAGTGATCCGGGTAAATGTATTTGAGCTGAATTTAATTTAGATTTAGAATTTGTTTTATTAAAAAATTTTACTGATTTTAAAAAATTTTCTTTCACAGACTTATTAGTAAATTCAACCAAAATAGGGTTTGAAGCAGTGTTCTTTGGCTTTAGTCTGTGAACGTCCTTTAAGTCAGTACTTTGTATGGGTTGATCTACAGCACTGCCTATGTTCTTCACTATTTCTATAAGATCACTTTTATTTTCTGATTCCGAGGTAGAAATGTTTCTTATTTCCACCATAGCAGCACGCGCGTTCCGATCCAGGAACTCCATTTTGTTCTCAAGAGAGGAGATCCGTTTTTTTAATGTTTCATTTTCCTGTTCAGTGTTCTCTAATCTCTCCAACAAAGAGTCGTACTGTTTTGAGAAAAATTCAATCGACTTCTGAATTTCCTGGTTTTGTAGTGACATATTATTTAGGCTTGTATTTAAACTCTCAAATTTGTAATTCTGTTTACTTTCAAAATTTGCAAACAGTTTGTGCATTTCGCTCAAAATGTCTATGGAGCCGGATACATCATCGCAAAATCTGCGTTTTACTCTTCGTGATACATTCAACGTATTACCAGCACTATAGTCCTCACTTACGGTCATTGTAATAGAAGTTCCAGGATCACTAGAGAGGTCCGGCGCAGAACCGCCCAACATTTTAGGTGGAGAGTGTTGAACGGACATTCTTACAAGATACTTTGTAAAATGTGACGTTAGGAGGCGCCACAAGCACAAGTTTTTAGCGTCGTCGCTACTAGGGTAGCAGAGGCATGAGATGTACAAGCGCAGGTGTGGCCAAGAACGATGGTGGCAGGGTGACGACACGACGCAAGACCGGCCAAAACCACCACCGAAGCACTAGGCAAGCAGAGGCACGAGTAGGTGTATAGCGACGGCAAACCGGTCACCGACGTGACGTAGTAACGAGCGACGCAGAGAGCCAGTGGTAGCAGATAGGTTATGCTTACGTACGTTGTGACGCAGAGTGGGAGGAGTCCGAAGTGTGACGTCTCGCTAGGTAGATTTGTATGCGTAGTCGGAAGCTCCTACTTGCTTATGATGACTTAATTTTCGTACGAATTACTTGAGCACAAATGTAATTATTATTTGCAAAAACACAGTTGTACGTGGACACGTCTAAACAGGTTAACGTCCGAGAGGGGAGTGTATAACTATTTTCGACAAATTACCAAATGAAATTACATTGTTGCAAGGACATACTTTTAAATTACAATTGACACAATGACTTTTGACGCATTGCTTCTATAGTAATAAATAGTATAATTTACAAATGTTGTACATTAATTTGAAACTACAGAGACCAAACATTAAATCCATTAATATTGGCACATCTGCTTGCAGGTTGATTATAATGGAATGTACCCTTATACTTAAGACTTGTATAATTTCTGTATTCTGGCAATTAAACGTATTCTATTCTAAAACATTCATTAGTAATTATATAAAATTTAAAGTATGTACAGACATTGTGAGCCTATTTGTTGACCGGCATATAAAGACATTCTGCATATTGCAGAATGCATATGTACTATGATGCTTTTTTTTGTTAAATTAACAAATTATTTCTATTATATTAAGCTTGAAATCATTCACGTTCATCTTAAGGATTGTCTGATAAACTGATTAGACGAGGTTTTAGGCAAAATAAATAACCAAATAAATATATTACTTCAGGCATCATTGTTAATTTATTACAAGATCGTAGTCTAAGTAGTGGGCTCATTTCACTTTTTCAATGTTGTAAGTCTTGTTTAGACAACATCTATACCAACATAGTACCTAATATCTTTATGAATAAATCAACGTCTGATGACTACGGTCAGTTTATTATTTTTAACGCACCTTTCGTACAGCACGATGTTCATGAATTGTATAATTCACTTTGATAATTTAAGTCTAAAGCCAAAACACTAATAATGATGAAATCCAGTAATTGGGCCACAGTGGAAATGAAAGGACCTGTAAACTAGTGACAGTTTTAGCGACTTTGCTAGAGAGTACGCATTATTATTTAAGATAAGATAAGATAGATAAACTGTCACATATATCTCAATAAATTTGATCTTTTAACTTATTTAACAAAATATATATATTCTTATATTATTGACACCTTCATGACACGACAGTAACTACTGTTATAATATGTAACCTTAAAAATTAAGCTATAATATAATATTCCGTTGTATTTTTATTTTTCTAAGATTAAATAAGTCAATGTATACTTTTATATTACACCCTAATAGTTTGTTTGTATGAGACGCCTTTCTCAGTGCTATCCATTATGCAATTAAATAAATTAATTAATTAATAGGAATTTTACTTTATTAAACTGTTAAAATAAAGATGCCCATCGATTTGCATGCTAATATCGGTAAATATGAGAGTTGTTTTAATATGTATACCTACCTGTACCATCTTTTGAAAACCATATTTTCAACGAATAAATATAATTCATTCAATGAAATGATAACATATTTGAATGCTATGATGTGATAAATGAAATAGTAAAAACGACCTGGAATTGGAACATTATAAACAGATACTGGTATGGTATTTGTTTCCTGATCTTATGAAGCAAAGCAATTCCTCTCTTTTTTTTTAAATATCAACCTTACCAATCAGAAACCGATTTTAACACTATTCTCAGTGACATCAAAATTATTCTTAGTCAACTATGCGCACTTTCTTTTTTTTTGTAGGTATAGATATATCTAAGAATTCAATATAAAAACATTTTTAGCTATTCATTACTTTGCTATGACATTATTCTGAAACACATCTTTTCTTCTTGAATTAGAAAGTTTAAAATAATACGTTTTCAATATTAATTTTCTTATTTAAACATCATATACTATTCAAATAATGTAAGTTTTTATATTAATTTTATTACATAACATTATTATTATGTTAAAGAAAAACAGTCACTTAAGTAAAACATGATAAGTATTAAAAATTAGAAACAATTTACAAAACTCTCAGATTATCAAATTTATAAGTTATAAAAACTACGAGCGCGTTAGCTCAAAGTAAATTTTTATCACTTTTCGCTTAGTTATGCCAAAACTATAAAACCAGTCCTGCTCAACTAGTCTACTACTACTCGACCAGGCACACTTTGTTGCTTTGCAGTCACCATACGACACGCAAACAAGTAACGCGTAGTGCAGCACAAAAAGTGTGACGTGTGTGAGAGAAAAGTTTGTTTATCTCTGTTACTTTTTGCTCCGTTTCACTTCGAACGGTCCGAAGTCCAAAGTCTTAAGATTGACGTGCTCTTTCACTGCACCAAATAATATCTCGTAAACAATCTTGTTTCACTGAGGGATCACTGATATTTCGAATTTATGCCACTTACGAAATTTATTACGAACTATATTGACACAGAAACTTTATAACCAAAGACCATTATACAGCCGCTGCTGCTTAGTCGAACGCCAAAAATCTATGGTTACTGGAATCAACTTTAACACAAAAGGTGATAAGCAAAATCACACTCGTCTGTTGTTTCCGCACAACAAACCACGAACCATTCGAAGAACTCATTCTCTCCTAATTCTATGTCAGTAGATGAATTCACGACAGCTTAGTAAATCACAAAGTAAAAGAGGTTCAGAACCGATCAACAAAGTGTACTCGCGCAATGAAAACAGAACATAATCTGTATGAGAGCGTGTGCGGAATGCCCGCTGCAAACGATGTAGTTGTAGACCACACTGATTTGTTGACCACCACTGAGCCAACGATTTTAGCAAAACAGCGACATCGTTCCGAAATAGAATAAACACAAAATCAACACGAGATAAGAAAAAGTTACGCGCGACACGTCCGCTCAGTAAGAAATACTTTCCAGAGCAACAGAATTCATTCCAGGCGCCAGCCAGAAAAGTTATTTTGCCCAAAAGGTCCAGGAGTCGAATTCGGGACTGATTACGACTGATTAATATAATTCATAATGTAATTTACGTAATATAAATATAATAGTAAAACTCCAATGATAAGCTCTGCACAAAGATCTGCAGAAAGAGAAAGAATCGAAAGTCCTTCGGGTGCGCCAGATACACATACGTGTACATTCTTAAAGCAGCCACAGCAGTACTCATAAGGACAATAAACGCGAGCGAATATGAAATTCTCCTAAAACTTCGCATACTAACTTCTAAACCCTGGAGTTAAAGTCAGTTTCGCTCAAGGACAATACGACAATTCAACAAATAGAGAAATGGCTATTAAATCTTGAATATTAACAAACTGTAGACTTAATACCTATCAAATAATTAAAAATTCAATAACACACTGTCGCCTAATAGACACAACCACTTGCGTGCATTTTGTATTTTTTTATTCAAAGAATAAACCTAAGCATCCTTACTGTCTGTCCAATGTATGTTGGACGAAAATAAATTACAACTGAAATACCTTAACCTAATAATTAGTAGGCATTAGCTTCTTCTAAAATATTACTTTGGAACAGTCACCTAATTGTATTAGATTAAACTTTCGCTAATGTATAAACTAATTTACATTTCTACTACGTATGATTAATATTTAAAAGTTCTTTTGTATTCAGTTTTATGTATTAAACATAATATTATAGTCCTTTGGAGCAGTGAATTTTACGGTATGGTACCTTAATTCACTTGGATTAATTTACCTGGGTGAATAAAGTACACTTTCAGTTAGTTAACTTAAATCACCTGAGTGCATTAAACATGATTTTTCGTAAATAATTAATTTCATTTCAAAATATTTCATTTCAAATTAAGTGATCTTAACCAATGAAAACCATAATTTCTAGAAGTTTACATGAAAGTATTTGTTCGCCATTATTGGTACAATTTTGTGACAGATACCATTATTATTTATTTGTACACCAAATTGTAAGATATCATTTTTCATTTCAATTTATTTCAATTCAGATGCCGAGCAAATGCCAGAATCTTAAATTTATTGTTTTCTATAGTATTTACTTACTTGGATGCACTATGCCGTCTATCAGAGACGAGCTGAAATCAAGTAAGTATATAATACCAACTCACCCGCAGAACACTGTCTGCTCATAGAAGCACACCAATTCTAGTCTCCGTTTGCCGTCCGAGAGACACGGTGGACCGAATGGATGAATTATTGAATACACCTTGCCATACAAAGAACATGGCTCTTAATTACCGTTTGTACCCCGCGGTACACGGCCTGCTCTCCTATGACTCATTCGCACATTAAAATCAATATCGTCACTAAGCGAAAAAGTCAACTTTTGGAAAAACGCGTATAAAGTTTATGTAAATAAGTTTAAATTTGAAAGCGAGACTTTCGCTTAGTGACAGAATCGCTTTGAACGCGCGATATAATGGCTACCGTTTGCCGCCCGCGGGACACAGCCTGCCCATGTAAACATTCTCAAGTCACATACGCTACCGTTTGCCACCATCGGGACACGGCCTGCCCATGGAAACATGGATACCACTACATTTGCAGCATCTGATGGCTGCACTGCTTGGCACCCATCTGCATCACACTCTCACTTTATATTTAAGTATTCAGTAGTTTATCCATCTAAGAAGAGAAGAGTCAATTAGTAGATGCAAATATGTAACCAAAATACCTGTTCTTTATTATCATTACAAAACAGTATTTTTTTAAATATCGTATTCTATTCTTGTATGTACCGAGAGCCACACCAAAACATATAATCTATCGAAAATCTTTGTTGAAAATCGTACCTTACTTTATTTACACAACGGTTAAGTGCCTACTTTTTTTCAATAACAGTTTCAAATCCAATACTCGTACACAATACAACTATAAACAATAAGTCCTTTTTCTGGGCGCCTGCTTAAACTACGCAATACGTATACATGTGCAATGTAAAACGAATGTACTTACAAATCAGTATCATTGATTCACTTCATCATTACTTACGCTATTGTATCACTGCTTCCCTAATCCTCAATTTATACCCCGACGGCTTTTCCACTTCTGAACTATAGGAGACTTTCCAAGTAGACATAGAAATGAGACTCCAGTGACTGTTATAAATTATATTATAAGATCTTTCACTATAAATCCAAACAAAACAAAACACGACTGTTCTAGTTAAAGATGCTTTTCGTAATGGCGGCCGCCTGTCACCGTTCCGTTGATATCGATGATGATGATATCGATTTATTTCATATTTCAATGAAACTAATAGCCGTAGATGGGCGAGACTGGCACAGGATCGTGGTGGATCGCACAAACTACGAAAGGCGAGTAGTCATGATGAAGGATGAAGTCGGGCTGTGCATGATGATGAAAAATGTGAGCATTATTTCAGTATTTATTTTATTCATTAAGATTAAGCTTTAAAACAAAACGTTTTACTTAATACTCTTTCCATTACTACTTCTGTTTTTAGAAATAAAAGAGATATTGTTAAAAAAGAGGTGGTTGTATGTATGTATGGACGCTCTCGCAGGACGTAATTAAAAATATGATATGTGTTATGTAACTAAAACCAAAAGATCCTTGACATCTTGTAAAAAGTATAACAATGTAATAGAAACCATAAAATTTATTTAAAAGTTTAATAGAAATGTACGAAAGGATTAAATTTATGTTTTCTTATAGCTCTCGGCAACCCAAAGTTGGCACTGTGGGAGTATTTACTTTTGGCTCGAGTGCTGTTAGCCAGGTCCTTAATAGTACCTACAGGGAATTCTCTAATTTCAGGTTACAATTAGTGTAGAAAGTACATTTATTTAACATTAAGGAACTTGAAGATGACGGTAGATCATGTCATGTCGATGCACTACATTTAATTATGTTCCTTTTTTGAAGGGTAAGAAGAGTGCTGATGCAATTACAGGCACATGGGACTGGTCGACTCAGACCCGGCGCCCACTGACAAGAAGCCTCGCCAGAGGATTTTTAAGTGACGAATGGTAATAATATATTTCTTAAGGTTATGGCATTATAGTTGAAATTTCAATTATAATGGTCGTAGCTACAAAAACAACATGCTGCGACATGCTTAGGGATCGAGCCGGCTGCCTCCGGAATGCCTCGGCAACCTTGGGGATGCTGCGGCAGCCTTTGGGATGCTTCAACAGGCTTTGGGATGCTTCGGCAGACTTCGGATCGCCGAGTGCGACTATACGGTTATGCAGGGCGAGGGGAGGCAGAGATCTAAGGAGAGGCCAGGCGCGAACACAATGTCTAAGGCGTGCCTAAGGATGCTTCTGCATGCTTAAGGATGCTAAGTCGTCAGTGTGCGCTTGCGTTTAGGGTTGCCGATACCCAGCTGACCCGGGCACCGGGCCTTACTTCTCAGGGTGAAGGGCGCAGTGGCAGTACCCGTCAGATCTTTGAGAGGCTTGCAATTGTTACGGACAGGCGTGTTACTTAACACTTAGCACGACTTGTGCATCCTGTCACTTGTTAGTGTAGTGAGGCAAGCAAGGTGAAGGATACATTTGATGGCATATGAACTGATCTGGATGTTCACATAAATTTTCATATAGTATATGAAACTGCCCACACTTATCACTTTCCATATTGAGTAGGTGTAGCCAGTTTCTTTTTGTTTTTCAACATCGTCTTCTAACGCTTCATAAATGCACACTACATTTTAATTCATTCATTACACTATAGGACAGAAACATCCCGTGTAGACGCTTACAAAATGCATTCGTATGGCGCTCCAACCGAATTTCATCCGACGTATATTACAAGACTCCAAAAAATGCGACTCGGAACTCAAAAAATTACGCTCGGCTGGGCTCACTCTAAATGACAATAAATAAGTTAGAGCTGGCCATTGTACAAATAAATCGATACAAAGGACCCGCAAAGTTTTACCACCCTCCCACAGAGCCACAATGCCCTTGAAATCTCCCCACTCCTCTTATTTAGCTCTTAATGTTTAATTTTCTTTTCTTCGTTCATAAAATATGTACAGTAAGCCTAAATAGCCAGAAGACCCGGCTTAAACTGCCTTTCAGGGAGCTTACTTTCGTAACTGTAAGACTCGCGATGTTACTCAGTTTTCAACAGTTAACAATCTCCACTAATGACACGACAGTTAGTATAATTAGGTAGTTATTAAATTTGACCAACTTCTGCCGTCCCGATTTTTTCTTGCCATACAATAAAATCATACTTATAAGAAACTCAAATAAAATTAGTCAGTGCTTTTTCAGTTTAGTGCTTAGTTGGTATAGCGTCTGGCACGGTATGCTAGAAGACGTCGGTTCGAATCCGGCCGGATCGGAAGAATTTTTTCTGAGTGTTCGATCTTTGTATTAATACTTATAAAATTAGTCAATTTTATTAATTTTGTATAAAAAATATTGTATGAAATTTGACTGACTTCGGCTGTCCCGATTTTTGCCCTATACAATGAAATGATCGCTTCATGAAACTGAGTCTCAAAACAAATTTTGATCAAATTTATTGATTTTTATGGCCAACTCACGCTTGACTAAAATATTGACTATACCAAAATTGTTTTCACAAAAAAAGGACTTAATGATTCCTAAGACAGTTTCCTTGTATCTTCTATGGTCTCGGATTTCCCCATACTGACCCATTAAAAAAAGCACTCTGTATACGCATAAAACTATTTTCGTAGAAGTCACTCAATGTATTCAAAAATATTTTAAATCATTCACATGCGTCAATCCTTAGCACTCGACACGCAAACTCAGCGCTTCCGCTCGCATCGGCCGAAGCCGCCCAACCCCCGTCGAGTACCCCTTCATTGTTCTGCGCAAGTACATTCGTTGCACAACTGTATGGTTTGTAAAACTGTGGTTATAGCTATAAGTCCGGTTATATACTAATTGGTCAATTCAGTTTCATTTAAATATGATTTTATTTTCGGGCTTAGACAGGCCTTTAGTATAACTTGAAAAAATCTAATGATTTTATTCAATCTTGTAATTATGACATTTGAAAACGCGAAAGAATTGTTTTAACAATGATATCGCCATTGTTATTTGAATGCTGCATTTTCATTATAATGTACACTGGGCGATTACGTGATGATAGGACTAATATTGTCTGGGTCTGAATTACTTCACATATTATGTACATTTTGATGTAGGGTTTTAAGAGGATAACAATAAAGTAGGAGACACCCCCCGACATCACATCCCTCGAAATAAAAACAACCTAATACAAACGACGCACACTGTTTTTTTTACCCCTAAGATCGGACAAGTCCCTGTTAAGATTTTCCTTCGATCCGGTTGGATTCGGACCGATGTCTTATAGGAAACCGTGCCAGACGCTATGCCAACTAAGTCACGGAACGTAGTTTCTCTATAATTCAACAAAAATCATAGCTGCAAAATCCCAGTGATGTCCCGAAAATTTCTAAAATTATTATTTCGGAAATTGTGCGGAGTTGATACTTGATTTTTTTTTTGTGTAATTAGTCTTTATGTGCAGCTAGGTTTTAAAGCAAATTGCAAATCTAACTAGCATATAATAAAGCCGGAAAAAATAAAGTAAAAAATTACTAAATGGGGATTTACTCGCAGCCTTTATGTGCCAGCGCGGCCAACAAACGTTTTTAATATTGTAGGCACAAGAAAGGCCTTTCAAAAAATAATCTAACGAATTATTTAAATACAACGATTTGACCAATAGAATTTTATTTTCAAAAAATACCAAATACGGGACATAAACTTTGGTCGAGGTTTTCTCCAAAACTATTGTAGTGTAGGGACGGTGGTAGCCGGGGTTATTGGAGACGAGTGAAACCAACGAATGCGGTTACAAGACTGAATATTTATTGTATATAATTATTCTAAGTACAATACAGTACTACTAAATAAGTATACTACACTTACTACGTCACACCTCGCTTGCAACTATAAAAAAAAGTAGTAAAATTTTTTTTAACATACAAAAGAATACTAAATAATACTATATTACATTAATAAAACATCATAATATTACTGTTTATTTCTAAATACGCTTACAACTAGTTGATACATTTTTTTTAAACTTAGTAAACATAGACATACATTTAAAAACACATTTTAATATGTATACAAAATAAGTAAATGTATTTATTTTTATTATTATCATTTTTTCATTTAACTCAGTCATTGTTTGTATACTTTTGTTCGATTCTTATGTACAGTAATCAGCTTGTTATTTTTAAGTACATCTACATTAGGTGAAGCGTCTCGTGTTACTTCATATGGACCTGAATAGATACTACGGAGCTCGTTACCAGTTTCATTTTTTATCAAAATTAAATCTTTTGGCTTGTAGGTAACCGAGTTCATGTTCTTATCGAAATTTAATTTTCGGTTCAGTTTGCTTTTGAGTAAATTTTCTCTTGCTTCTTTTTGAGATAGTTGCAGCCGATGTTTAAGTTCCAATGCATAATTGTCGTGACTGTATAACGGTTCTACAATGTTGCTCGTTAAATTACTAGGTAAACTGCACAACTTACCAAAAACAAGTTCGTACGGAGTGTATCCCGTAGACGAGTGTACTGACGTATTGTATGAGAAGTTCCAGTACGGCAGCCACTCACTCCAATAGTCCGGATGATTATCTGTTTGTATTCTCAAAAAATTACCTAGACCTTTATGCGTGTTTTCCAAGACTCCTATGCTTTGGTGATGGTAAGCTGTCGACTTAATTTGTGAAATTTGTAATAATTTTCATACCTCGACTATTACTGCTGATAAGAACTCCGTTCCACGGTCTGTACCTATACAATTTGGTATACCATAAACTAATATGAAATTATTTACGAAAGATTTTGCAACCTCATTTGAGCTTTTAGTAATCAACGGGTAAGCTCCGACGTACTTTGTTAATTCGCATTGTATAGTTAAGATGTAGCTATTGTTATTGTTGTCTCTGTCTAAGGGTCCAACAAGATCCAAAAATATTTTATATTTATATTTTGCCAAAGGCTGAATTGGCAGTAGTGGTAATTACCATCGGCTCTTTAATGTGATGGTTTGTATGTTTTTGTGTTTGACATTTATCGCAACGAGAAACAAATTTTTTAACATCAGTTTCTAAACCGGGCCAATAATACCGTCTTCTGATATTATTAAGCATCCGCCTGATACCCGCGTGGCCACTAGTGGGCAACAGGTGGAAATCGTTTAGAATCACCCTACGATCATCCTTGTCATCTATTCTATTCAATTTTTTTTTTAATTTTTACTCGTGGACTGGTCCAATTCTTATTTTTACGTATCTCATCTACTAACTTTTTAATAAAATTCGCATTATTTTTATCTTTTAAGAAACATAGCTCGCTCACGTTACACTGTTTACAAAACATCTCTAACTCACGTACAAATTCGGCTCGCGTAAATTGTAATCGTGAATTAGGAGTTATATAAATCGTATTATACTCAGGTACGTACATTAATGATTTTTTATTTGAACTTTTCAATATTTTACCTTTTATTTTCTTTAAATTATTTTCTGTAATAAATACCAACTCTACTGATTCCGAAGGTTTTTTTATAAATATCCACTACATTCGGTTGATCAGGCCGTTTGTCGTTGGATACTATATCGACCTTAGAATCCCTACAGTTAAATTGTTTTTTTCATTGCGCGCGCGTCATTACGTTTAAGTTTTCATGCATTCCTTTCAACTCTTCTGATGTTAGCTGTATTCTAGATAAAGCGTCAGCCGCCGTGTTTTTGCTACCTTTTACATATTCAATATTAAAATCATACTTCTCCAATGTCAACCTGAATTTTAGTAGACGGCTAGTAGGATCTTTCATATTAAATAAGTATATTAAAGGTCCGTGGTCCGTATAAATTTTGAACTTACGACCGTATACGTAAGGTCTGTGGTATTTTACTCCCCATACAATTGCTAACAATTCTTTTTCGATGATAGGGTAATTGAGCTCGGCTTTATTCAAAGTCCTACTAGAATACGCGACCGGGCGTCCGTCCTTGTTAGACAGAATTGCTCCTATGGCGTATCGTGAAGCGTCTGTTTTTAAACTAAATTCATTTTTTGGTTGAAAAATCGGGGTACTGTAATAATGGAGACGATATTAATAATTCTTTTAATGATTGAAATGATTTTTCACACTCTGAATTCCATTCAAAAGTTATATTTTTCTTACAAAGTTTATTAAGCGCATGTGCTTTCTCGGCAAAGTTGGGAATGAACTTCCGATAATAATTTAGAAAAGCCACAAATCTCTTTACTTCTTCTATATTTTTCGGAACTGGGTAATTTTTCACAACTGTAATTTATTCGGGGTCGGGTAAAATTCCGTCAGCAGTTACTAAATGTCCGAGATATTAGATTTGTTTCTTCAAAAACTTACATTTTTCGGGATATAATTTCAGGTTAACTTTATTTAGTCTGTCAAAAACATTAATTAAGTTTTTGTTGTGGTCCTGTAAGTTTCTACCAAAAACTATTAAATCGTCTAAATAAACAATCATTTTTCATAAGTTAATCCTGACATTTTTTGAGTTGTTTTTCGATTTCTAACTTTGGAGTTTGAGGAACTCTATATTGTTTTGTAAAAACCGGTGCTACTCCTGGCTTAATATAATTAGATTGTTTACGTAAACTCGTAGTCATCAGTTTGTCGCCTGGAAGATGAAATATTTGAGAAAATTTTGCACAAATACTTTCAATAGATTTCTTTTCCTCACTATTTAAATGGTCTAAATTTATTTGAGAAAATATTTTTTTTACTCTCTCGGCATTTCCGTTACACTTTTCAAAAGAACATATTTAATAATTTTTTAAAGGTTCTATTTGCAGCTCATTTATTTCTTATATGATCTCGTTCTCTGTTGTATTCGAAATTTGGATAGGTATTTTACCTATTGTTGGTCGTACTAAAGAGCTTGCTAAAAATACTCCCTTTTCAATTTCTTGTGAATAAATAATACTATCTTCTTCCAAATTTAATGAAATAAAATGTATACTTTCTGATCGTGAAGGTACCCTAAAGGTATTTTTGTGATGTTCATGCAACATTTCCAATCTTATTGCATTATTTGTAAGTGTGTTAGTAATTCTCAAATTGTTATTTTCCAAGTCTAGAACTGCGAAGTATTTTATCAAAAAATCGTGTCCTAAAATACCACTTGTTTCACATGGCAGTGAATTTAAAACGTAAAACTTGTGTTCAAATATTTCACCTTCGGCCTCTAAAGATAAATAAACATATCCAATTGCCTCTACTCTACCACCAATTCCATTTATTATACTTCTCTCCTTACAATACGAAATATTATTCTCCTCAATGTGTTTATGTTTGATGCCCGAAATGGATGCACCCGTGTCCACTAGCCAAGTATGATTATGATTATTGAAACGTAATTGGACATGAAGTGAATTCTGGCAAGACATGATGATATCATTAGTCACGAAAAAATTCCGAAGTGTCGTTAGTTGTAATCCTTTGTTCTAATTCGGGATTACGTGTCGTTGCAACAATCACGTGGAAATTACCACTGCGCCTACGGTAATTACTAAATTGATTCCTACCTGTACGTCGACCACGTCCTCCGCGTGCACCGCGAGATCTTGTCCAGGTGTCACGACTGAATCCTCTGGCACCGTAGCTCTGCTCCTGGGGCTGGTAGTTCTGGTTGCTCTTACCGTAATTCCCTCGAGTATGGTTATAGTTGTAGTGGGGTGCGCTTTGATAATGCCTGTTACAACGGCCTCTGAAATTGTCACGTCTGTTATAATCCATACTAAAAATATCGCCCGAGGTTGAGGAAGTCGCAGTATCCTCGTCTTTAGCTGCCTGGATGGCCTCTGTCAATGTACTTCAACTGCCTCCGTGGCCGAACGGTTACCATGCCGCAGAGCCACGCAGAGGTCCCAAGGTTCGATTCCCGGGCCGGGAGAAATATTTGTATGGCCTACAATTATTTCTCTCGTGAGTTTGGGTGTAATTTGTGGTTGTCTATATGTGTGTCCATGGCACCCGCGACACAGGGTTTCCCTACTGCGGGGCTATGTTGAGTGCGTGCGTTATTTATTATTTATTTATTTATTTACTAATATTTCTAGCTGCTATTATCGTGCTAAGTCGACGATTACGCAATCCGTCCGCGAACCGCTTAACGGCGTATTTTTCGTTTATCGTCTTCAATACATTATATTTGCTGGAATCTCCGTCGGCTTGCGCAATCGTTAACCCTACGAATAATTCAGAAATTTGACTCCCAAAATCATTAATAGACAAATGATTTTGCTGTATTTTAAGCAATTTGTCTTGAATAGCCGCTGGTGATTTTTTTCGCATATCATCCAATAAGAATACAAGAATACAAGAATACAAGATATTTATTCGCTGAAAAATGTAGTTTACAATGGTGTTATAGTATATTATTATTAGATCGTACATTTCACCAAAACTTGGCATGCGAATATTGTACACAATTCTTATTTCAATCACGCACAGTGGTTAAATTTTACATTTTATGTTATCAATTAAAAAATCATTTATATTGTAGTAGCATTGTGTAACTAACAAATTATGTAATTTTATTTTAAATTGCCTACAATTTAGTTCTTTAACTGCATCTGGTATTTTATTAAATAATTTAGGTGCCAATATAAACATCGTTCTATTGTAAAATTCCAAGGTGGGGCGTTGTTTTGGCCGTATTTCTATTTTGTTCCTTGTTTTCCTGGGATGTCTGGTTTTCACTAGATTAAAGTTGCCTGGATTTTGTTTTATATAAACACAGGCCTCGTAAATATACATAGATGGTAGGGTTAAAATCTTTAATTTTCTAAAATAGGGTACACAGCTTTCTCGCTGGCCCACACCAAACATGGCCCTGACACATTTCTTCTGGGTTTTAAACAGTGGTGTAATACCTATGCGTTGCAGCAGCCTTCCCCCAAAGCAGCAGACCATATCGTAAACTAGAGGCTACATAGGCGTGATGAGCACAATGAGCAGTTTTTTGTGACGTTATTCTCGTTAGATTTTTCAGGACATATACGTATTTACTAAGTTTAGTATTTAACTTATTTATGTGTGACTTCCAGCTCAAGTGATTATCAAGAGTAAGGCCCAAGAAATTTGTTTCATCAACCTGAGCAACATTTTGTGTATTGTAGGTTATAATTAATTTTTTTGGTCTTGATTGTGGCATGTAGAATTGCATAAACTTAGTCTTGTCCAAATTTACTACGAGATTATTTAATTGTAGCCATTTTATACTGTCACTTAGTGCATCATTTAAAGTTGATTCATATTCATCAATATTAGTGCATCTCACAACCACAGAGGAATCGTCAGCAAAAAGTATCATCTTTTGTTGAACATGGTCTGGCAAGTCGTTAATATAGAGTATAAATAATAGTGGCTCTAAAATACTGCCCTGCGGTATACCGCGCTCTACAGTTCTAATATTTGATTTGGCTACTTTCTCTGTGTTTTTGTCCATGTATGTAATATGTGTCTCTTGTTGGCGATTCTCTAAATATGATTTTATTAGATCATGTGCTGGTCCTCTCAATCCGTAGTCATATATTTTGTCTAATAGTAACTTATGTGACACAAGGTCAAATGCTTTCGTCATGTCCATGAAGATTGTAGATACTGCTTCCCTTTTATTGATACTATCCGATACAGTTGTTAGTAAATCAGTTATTGCATGATTTGTAGATTTATTTTTCTGGAAGCCATACTGTTCTGGTTTTAATGTTCCAGATTTTTCTAAAAATCCATAAATACTATTATAAATTATTCGCTCCAATATTTTTGATAGCACTGGTAGTAAAGCAATGGGACGGTAGTTTTCACATATTTCCTTATTCCCTTTTTTAAATAAAGGCTTGATAACAGTAGTTTTTAGTTTTTCAGGAAAAATGCCCTGCGACAGGCATAAATTAAATATGTAACATAAGGGATTCGCTAATTCTTTTGAGCAAAATTTGATAACCTTGCTTGAGATACCATCATATCCCACGCTATTTGTATTTTTCATGTTTCCGATTTTTTTTATTATGCATTGTGTGGTGGTTGGTGTTAAATTATATGGACTTTCTTGATCTTTGTATCTTGTAGTCGTATCTATGGTCTGCATTACTACCATCGTGCTTTATCAAATCCACAAATGAATCATTAAATAAGTTGGCTATGTCCTTAGGTTTGTAAGTTGTTAACTGAACTGTAATTTGTTTCTAATTTTAATTTTGCTTGTTGCGACAGTCGCCTTTTCAATTCAAATTTTACCAAATTTTTTTTGTAACTTTACACAATTCTTCTATTTCATTGTGCAATACGTTAAACATACTAATTCTTTCTTTAATTAATTTAATTTCCTGTTCCCTTAATTAATAAATCCACTTTCTATATATTTGCTTATCTCCTCTATTTTACTATGCAAAATTTTTTGTAGTTTTTTCACTTCTTCAAATTTTTTAAGCACTATTTCACCTTCTCTCCGTATTGGTCCTATCTTAATTAAATAAGTTCTTATTTGTAATAAAGATTCATGTAAATTGTTTATTATTTCCATACCATAAAAGTAAACTTAAAGTCCTTATCTTCTATTGATTAATTAATGAATATCCACTCACTTATTTACCACGTAATTGTCTCATTTTCACTTTAAACACTGTTTACACGCACACGTGTATATATTTAAGCTTCTCCTTGTGGTATTCTACCACTATAGCTCGCGCCCTTCTTGTTATTTTCTTGTTATGGCAGGTATTAATAATCCGCATAGTGAAAAAAATTATCCCCAGAAGTATGGTTGCAATTAAAAGCCATAAAGTTAAACTTATATGACTCATATATATAATCGACGGCTTCATGAGCGTGTTGATTCAATACATTGCGTTATCCAACTTGAGTGATAATATCGTGTTTATCCTCAGTATTTGGGGTTGTAGGACTCGGCGCTGCTGGTTTACACATGTTTTCAAATGGGTCCAGTCACAGTTCACTGGTAGGTTTGCACTGTGTTGCGCGACACGCATCCAAATAAGGCAGGGTCGCCATGTAGGGACGGTGGTAGCCGGGGATATTGGAGACGAGTGAAACCAACGAATGCGGTTACAAGACTTACAAGACTGAATATTTATTGTATATAATTATTCTAAGTACATTAAAGTACTACTAAATAAGTATACTACACTTACTACGTCACAGTAGCGAGACTCATGGGAGTTTCACTCATGCATTCGGAATGAATCGATTTCTTTGATTCTTTTCTTAACAGGGTTAAAAAAACACTGTGCGACGTCTAAATTGAAAATATTTACTTCCGGACCTCATCCTATGTCAAAATAAACTCCCGGAATATTTAAAAACAGAAACAAACGAATTCATAAGTTCATTGAAAATCTATTAATTTCTAAAAGTTATTAGGATGTGGACATGTATTTCCCGGATAAATTATAATTGATACTGCCCCTCCCCTTCCATGTTGCAATGCCTGTCAAGGTGCATGTGTTTGTTAGTGTATATAAGTATATTTTTGTAACGACAACACATATAAAGCACCTATAAATAAATAATAATAATAATTAGCCTAACAACCACACCAATTGCCCGGTCTCAAACTTGGGAAATCCCTGTACTATGAGTAACAGAGCAACGGAATTACGAACATCAGTCATACGAGATACTAAAGGTACGTCTTGTTTAATATTAACAAAAGAAACCCGGAAAATACATTGGGGTGCGTAACGTTCGAAATACTCTATTAAAAATTATGTTTAGCTTAAAATCTATTTTTGTTTTAAGTGTAGCACCAACCTATTGCGTTTTTCTGTATTACCTAATGATTGACCGGCAGATAATGCCAAATGGCATTAAGTCCGCCATTTATAAGTACTATAATCGTCTAGAGCGAAAAAGTTTACATAAATAAATAAAAATAAACATTTTTATGTTGTACAGAATTCCAGTTCTTAGGTTTCTGCTGATGTTACACATAGGACATTATTTGTTTTTGCGGCTGACTCTTAGCTGTGAAAATGGGACCTGTAAAGGGCCCGAAATGTTGGTTTGTTTAAAAAAAAAACAAATATAGATGCGCGATTTAGATCCGAAAAAAATTATTTAATTTCCTATTGTACTGAATGAAATGACAACACCGTAACATTACTGGAAATATTTGGAAACGAGAATGAACGCGTTCACATATGAATAGGTATTTTTCACACTTACTCTTATCTACAGCATGGAATCCGGTGTTTGCAAAAACTCAAGATTCGCAATCGACTGCTTACCACAAATACGGCTGTGAATACAGAATAGGGACACCGTTAGTGTAGTGTGTTGCCGTAGTTTAAGAAATATAATGCGGGTGGATGAAGAGTCCACCGTGGAGATGGAAATGTAAACACCGCATCACCAGTCAGCCCGTGACCACGGCCAGTGCTAGTCGGGAGACTAGGAAGGTGTGAAAAATACCTACTCGTATCTGAACGCGTTTATTCCCGTTTGCAAATGTTAGTACAATGCAACGCGAAAGTGTAAGAATTGTTTTATCGGACGGAATTAAATTAAAACATTATTTCGATTTTAAAATAATTTTAAAAACATCTCAGGTTGTGTAGAATACCATACAACACACTGACAACGCGTCTCCGCGCGGGAGTGCGGAGCACATGATCCGTCGTCTCGCGCACCTCGCTGCGTGGTGAGGGGCATTGTGATAATTGCCTTTGTGAACTAAATAAAAATTACTGAAGCGCTATAAACGCGCAGCCGCCACGCCACTGCAGCACTTCTACAATAGTCTTATTTGAAGGTGACCTTAGCGACGGGACGGTTGCAGTGCCGCCCAGATCTTTAAATTCTAAAGATCCGAGAGGCTCTGCCAGTGCGCCCGTCATATAAAGTTGACAAGTCCCATGTGCTTGTAGTTTCACCAGCATCTTGAAAAACCGGAACTCAGTTATGTTCACATTGTTGCTTGGCACCAGAAGTATGTATGGTAGCAGTTTTTCCCTACACGAACTCTTTCACAAGGAGCTGTACTGCGACTAAAACGCTTTTTATCGAATTTTCAAAACATAATTTAAGAACAATATTTTTACTGAAATCAAGAGCTGTCATAAGTCTACCTTAACTGAAACAACTGAAAGTAATTGTAGTGCACCGTCGTGTTGTTTCAATAACAAAATGCCTGTGTTGAACTCCAATTAACACAAAACATTTTGCCATATCCAATGAGATGCTACGATATGGCGATACACAGAACTCGTAAGACACAATTTACCTTGCAGCATGACAAAATGGAAACGACTTGGTGTCAAATGTGTAACGTACAAACTATATGCGATATAGTAGCTGCGGGAATTCCCGAGAGTACGCGTAAATTCTCCGAAAGACGCGTAACCTCTTTTTTGGCTCGTATTTAGTCTGTACGTTTGCTGACATAAAGTTCATTACAAAAATTCTCTCCATGCATGTCGAACGCTGAGGGTCATCTTATATGGACCGTATGATTCTGAGAACATTAAAGCGTGAAACACAGCTGGTGCGAGTCGGGCGCGTGTCGGGCGCGGGAACCAACCTGCGCCCGTTCCACGACCGCGCGTGGTGTGTTGTCGTCCATACAAATACACGGAATTACACCCGCCGAGCTCGCGACCCGACACGCGCCCGACCCGCACTCGTTCTCTGTGTTTCACGCTTAAACACTGCGGCTTATACTCAACATTTTCTACTACTATGTTATTTTCTCTACCAGACTCACTATCTATCTTACAACCCTGTCTCTTATTATCGAAAACGATAGCGTAAATTGGTTGATTATACGGACATCTATTCCTAGTACTCAGGAACGTGCATATACGTGACATGCGTAAAACTACATATGCGTGAACCTAACACAATTTATTCCTTAATAAATGTTACGTACGTAATCAGTGGTTTGTTGTCGTGTACCGGTAATTTCTTGTTTATGTTTAGAAGAAAATTGCCGTGTGTTAACAAAATTGGCTGTTCTATAGCTACCTATACTAATAACATAATGTCGTTTTGTTATTGTCATAATAACCAACGTTTACCTAGATACACTCCTCTTCTGTGTCCATGTATACATTTGCAAAAAATATCACCTAGAAATTCTTACGCGTTCGTCTAAGGGGAATCTGCGCTACGAATTAATACAATATGGTGTATAATTAATTTAGAAATAAACGTTGTTATAATTATTAATACAAATTGTTATAATTATTAACACTTAGAAAAAAAAAATCCCTCGATCCGGTCAGATTCGAACCGACGTCTTCTAGCAAACCGTGCCCGACGCTACGCCAACTAAGCCAACCATGGAACGAACCAGCAGACCTCACGAATTCTTTTATGTGCTTGTTGTCCAAACTTTGTATCAGGGGGTCTACTCTCGATCTCCGTGTGACATCCGTCCGAAACAATTACTGCCATGCATAAAAAGACGCGTGATGCGAATGAAGCTTCATACTTGATACTTGTCTTTTAATTTTGCCGAATATTACTTATTTGACAGTAATCATTTCGGACGGATGTCGGACGGAGATCGAGAGTAAACCCCCTGGTTTTTAACGTCTTTTTAGCCGCAGCGCCATCTATGAAAGTATTTCGTCAACGAGTTAGGCACCTGTAAAGGTGTAGCTGTAAAGCTACTATCCCTAGCTAGAGATATCGCTATTCACTGTGTGTTTTCTCACGTTAAGTGTTTTATTGAATGTAAGATGTTTCACCACCATGATATTCAATAATTTTTTTGTGAAATTACTACATTAATTTGTTATGATTATTAATACAAAGATCGAACACTTAGAAAAAAATCAATTTTTTCCAAGTGAATATCATTGTGGTGAAACATTTTGACATTCAATAAAACACTTAATAAACATATTTTTAAATATGGCACATAATGGGTATACAGTGATGGGTGATACAAAAGGAAATGGCATGTATTATTACAGTTCGACCATAAGTTGCTCTGGTACTTATTGTGCACGGGTATTTAATTATTGTGGTGTAATTCAAACTAATAAATAGGAATAAGAGTAGTCTGCTCTTTTATGAGATCATGGGTTCGGTTCCCGGTAATACCAGTCTGGGAAATGAACTTTTTTAAATTGATTCTGCTATTGGTATTCCGGGTAGTGCTCCAGACAGCATTCTGGTACTGGGGATACCCTAATTTGAGACCAGGTAACTGTTGTGATTGTTTCACACATTTCATAAATACAAATGTGTCAACATAAATTTCAATCCAAAGAAGCAGGAACTACGTAGCAACTTTTTGTGTTTAGTTTTTGTTTCGCGGTACTTGTAATATTTTTTTTGTACTTACCGGTTCGTATTATAGAAGCGAGTGCCTTTAAATTAATTTTACTTTTCAAACTTGTAATACAGCTGATAGCATCGTTTTATAAAGATTTGCCTCATTAATTTCATTTACGATTGTATGGAACGATAATAGTTAATTAAATGTAAAAGCGAGAAAGACCAATCACTGCGGTTCGATAAAAACTATGCAATTACTTCGAAATTTGAGTTCAGTATAATTCAACAGCGTTACGCGTTTTGTTGGGGTCTGATATTTATTTGTTAGAAGATTAACGATAAGTGTGTTTCGGAACTATCGATACAATTTTACATGCAAAAAATGTTCATAGGTTTTCGCGATTGTTACATTAGAAAATAAACCTATTTTTTTCGGATCAAAATCCCGTATATTTGTTTTTTCAAATAAACCAACCTTTCAAACCTATAAAAACCGGTCTCTTATGGACGACTGATATGATAAAGTCAAACACCAGCTAATGATGACCTCCTAGGTCGAGCGATCCCCGACCGGGTCAATATAGAAAAACTAACTTTTCTAATTGTATCGGGTCTGGGTGTTTGTGGTACCGCCGTTGTTTCCATTTTCCATAACACAAGTGCTTTAGCTATTTATTTTGGAATCAAAGCAACGTATGTGATGTCTAGTAATTATTCATTTATTATTTATATTTAGTTATGTAGACCCATAAAAGGTTCGTAACGTTAGTTCGTTTGAAAAAAAAAAACAAATACTCGCGATTTGGATCCGACAAAATAGTTTTATTTCCACTATTAATTACTTCAAGTAACTCATAGAAAAAATTACGTCAATCTAAAATACGAAATAAAATGCAGCAACAGATTAAATCGGAAACATTGTGGCGGAACGAAACAACAATATTGTAAACGATAACAATCTCTACATTAGCTGTGTCACTGAAAACATGGACTTGGACATAAAATATATTTTGTAAAATAATACTAACTAGGAAAATAAAAATTTTAGACAAAATCGCATTTTTTTGTAGTGTAAAAAGAATTGCCTATCATGATGGTGCTGCAGGTGACACTTAATATCTTTACAGTGAAAACAGAACACTAACTGTTCGTACGTTAGATTAAAACTACGGAAACTTCAAAATTATACATGGGTACGTGAATTTCGACTTATAAATATGCTATTTCGACTCATCCGTAGAATAAAGATCTATGTGCAAAAGTACTTGTTCTCAGGACATAGAACATTTCGTTCGTTGTTCTTCGCTGTGGATGTTAGATCGACTGTTGTTCGATTTTATGTTTCCGAAACGAACTAAGATATATAAATTCTCAAAACTCATTTACATAGGCTTTAGTTTGAATAACGAAATTAATATTGTAACGTACTTATTCTCTTTTCGCTATATAATCACATTGGACTTTGTTCTTCGGATGAGTCGATTTTATCCCAATTAGTATACTTTTATGTTTATATCGCATTCTTGGTCCATCGTGTCTAATCGTAACATTGCAAGTCCCAGTATTCAAAAGGCAAACCTTGGAGGTATGCATTGTAGTACAGTTGTATACAGATAGAACTCTGCGTGAAATACTAATATCTTTATGATGATACATGATTTTGTGCTAAATATTTTATCATCTGTCAGAAATTTTAAAAACTGGAATGATATAATGCGTTAGAGCCAGTTCCCACTTGTACGGTTTATTCGTGTCAGTTTTCCGATACGGGAGAACTGTTTCGGGTGTCTAAAGTGTCACTCGGTTTGCTATTTCGTAACATGAAGGGAGTGTGAGAAGAGTGTGATTTCGACATGAGTGTGATTCGATATATCATCATCATTCAGCCATACGACGCCCAATGCTGGGTACAGCCCCCCCCCCCCCCCCCAACGATCTCCACGACGATCGGTCCTGCGCTGCCCGTATCCATCGGCTTCCCGCGACCTCCACCAGATCGTCGGTCCACCTGGTGGGGGACCTACCCACTGAGCGTCGTCCGGTGCGCGGTCGCCATTGAAGAACCTTTTTTTTTTTTTTTTTATTGTGACTCGGCAAAATGACTGCACCGCGCCTGATGGAAAGTGCGAATACAGTCCAGAGATGAGAGTAACGGATGGAAAACACAAATATCTTCACTCCGTCACTATCATTTTGCCGGTCTGGCCAACCTTTCCGCCCCAACGGCCATCGGTTCTCCTAGTTATGTGCCCCGCCCACTGCCACTTCAGCTGAGCAATTCTTACATATACTTCTTCTTATATATATATATATGTATATATAATAATAATTGGTATTGTTAACGGTCAGTATCTATATTATAGTGTTGTGTGTTACTAATGAGGCTCAGAGCGGTTACACACGGCGACTTGGCGACTTTTAGCAACGATACAAACGCCATACATACGTGATACCGATGCAATCACGTGTTTGTATCGATGCAGTCTCGTGTTTGCATCAATACAATCACGAGACTGCATCGCAAATGCCGTGTGTACAAATGAACAGAGAAATCTAATTATTTACGCTTTGAAACCTTTTTGTAATATGGGTCATTATGAGGGTGATGTGTTCATTCGAACAAAACCCCCCTTCAAACAATAAAACAACACGGTAATGATGATAAGGCCACATCAGCAAAATGACAACTTTTCAGGAGAGGTTTTATGATTGAACGCACGAAATTAGTCGACAATTTTTCTATGCTCAAATAAGAATGTAATAAAATTTCACATAATTTATTTCATGCAGTTTGTATTTTTGTAAGTTATGACACGTGGCTTTATTGTACCAAGTGTACGAATTATTTGTAAATAGGTGAGTATGTTATAGTTTACAGGTATTGTCGCTTTCGCCAATTTGAATCCAAAATTTCATGACATTCAGCTTCAGTTTTTTTATAATACCAAGTGACAGTAGGAGTAAGTGACACGCCTATCCATAACAGTTGCAGTGCCGCCTTTAATCGCAAAGAACTTAGGGGCACTACCACAATATATTTTTCTAAACTATCAGGTTTTTAACATTTAATTTTTTCTCAAATAAAAGAATATTAAGTACATAGTGTGTTTTAATAAATAATAAAAAACAAATATTAGACTACTTCATATACGTTGCTCTGATTCCAAAGTAAGTAGCTAAAACACTTGTGTTATGGAAATCGGAAACAACGACATTACTACAAACGCCCAGACCCGAGATAATACAGGAAAGTTCGTTTTTTTACACTGACCCGGCCGCGGATCGATCCCGGGAACTCGGAGTTGACACCATGAAAACCGGTGTGCAAGTCACTCGTCCACAGAGGCCGTCAAATTTTCAATATCAACATGCCAATTTACCCTTAAAGTCATACTATTATCAATGACATCATTATATTGTCGGCCTTTATTTACTGACCACAGCAGTATGCATAACACATTTTTTGAAAAATGACATGTGCGCCCTTGCAAGTTACGACGGCAGTATAGTACAGGTTTAAACCTGTACTATATTGTACTTTAGTTTAGGCACCAGTCTTTCGTCTCACAAATAATTATACGATGTGCCTTGGATTTGTGAAATTTATTGTTAAGGTCGAAAAGATAATATGTATATGTATTGTACATTATTTGTACTTGTATTATTTATGGGGAAACAATAAAGGTTCCAAAAAACAAATAAAATTGCAGCGAAATGTGTCTAATTGTAATACTAACTAACTAAGCTGCATTAAAATGAGTTAGTGTAAAATAAAAACACAAAATATATCGACAAAATTATTTATATTTAGCAATCAGTTTCGTTCAGTTATTTTCGTATTTTTATTTGCACAAAAGATTTCGTAGCTTAATAAATTGCGTTATTTATAATAATCATATTTTGAATAAGCTCATTTTTTATTTACTTTTCTGAGCTTTTATTTCTGCCCTTTTATGTATTCTTGGGTATTTGTTACTTAGTTTCGAAAAGATATTACCTCGTACCCCTTATTCATCGTGAAAGCGAATAACACGGCCAAAGTTTGAGACCTTGGCCTGAGCCACTAACCGTGCACTCAATGTATATCACAAACAATGACAAGTCCTTAGTTTCTGTAACGAATATATCACATGTTGTCATATACGCTCGTTAAAAAAGGCGTATTATAATTATGGTTTCATTTCCGCACATCAGTCGGTTTCAGTGGTTTGTGAAATGAGAAATTGTGAGTTTTGTTCACGTTTTTTATTTATTTTTATTTATTGATAATCTGAAAAGTTGTCATTTTGCAGAAATGGCCTTATTAGATTAAGAGTGCGAAGTATAGTAAAATTCTTTAATTGTAATAAAATTTTTTTGGTCTCAGCAATCCTTCGTTCCCACTATTATATGTAATCCATTTAGTTTCCCACGTCACGCCACAGCTTCTTATTCTTAATATCCGTAATAAAATTACTGCCATATTAATTATATCCTGAAGGAAGAAATATTATCCTCATTAAGACTAATTAAGGGGAGTATCAAGAACCGCGCGACGGGTCCGTAGGTCATTTCGTCATTTGATGTTCGTGGAAACATGTACATATATTGTAAAGCTTTCAAAAAAATTGCCTAAAATTGGATAGAAATGTACTAGTGATCCCTTACAATTTTGAACAATCTAGTGTAAATAAAAAAATATAAGCCTCGAACCCTGATATTAGTTTGTAAATCATGCATATTGACTGCGGTTTGTAAATAGGACAAAACTTCGTTTGTATCGAGATATTCTAATATTATACCCTTAAGGAAGGACTTTAATTGCGCTGCTGAACTATACCAACTTATATTCGTCCCATTAATTTGTACGGGTCTCCGCTGAGAAAAGGGCTTCTACCAGTTGACCATTGTAACCCAAAGCGGGCTCAAGGGTTTCACCTTTTCCGACGATATGTATTATCTTTTCTGTTATCACAGATATTTTCTTCACGTAATTCTCTAACTAAGCACTTTTGGTACTCGGACGTTCTACTTTAGTGTTTTTAAAAAAGCAAGTGTCCGAAAAATTCTTAAGTATACACAATCATTGACTTACAATACACAATACATAAATACCATAGTATATACAGACAGTGCAATCACGACTCATGGAGCGCAGGGTTGTCACATTATTATTTTAGTTGTACGTACAAGTTGTAACACAGCAGTACTTATACATCGATTTTTTTATAATACCAAGTGCCGTTACTTGGTATCACAAAACGAACAAGTCATGCGCCTGGTGGTAAGCGACACGCCTGTCCATAGCAGTTGCAGTGCCACTCAGAGCTTTAAATCACAAAGATATGAGGGGTTCTGCCACTACGCCCGTCACCCTGAGATATAAATTGACAAGTCCTATGTGCCTGTAATTTTTCGTGTATCATTCGCCATTAAAACCGGAACGCAGTAATGCTCATATTACTGCTTGGCGGTAGAAATAGGTAAGGTGTCAGTACTTTCCTGCACCAACTCTTTCACTACTGCTGACACTGTGTTTTCTTTCTTCTTATTAGTTCTTGTTAGTTCAGCTTTATGGTGCACTAGTTTCTTGAGTGTAATAACGTGTAAATATATTTACAATAAATAAATAAATACATGGTGACATTAAATCAGCTTTAATTGTCTCGGCCACCGTTGAAAATTGACGCTGTGAATCGATTTCTAATTTATTTATGTTACAATCATAAGGTCAAACGGTCAAACCTATAAGTATGTAAGTAATAACGTCATAATTACTTTGTTTCAGTAGCACCATTCGAAATAGTATACGTGTACAAGATCTTTATTGTAGCGAGCCTGTACGCCCTGCCTCAGCAAACAGTGCCGAGAAGTCTCTCTTTCGGCTCCTTGTTGGAGATGCTGCGGGATTCCGTTGCCAATCCTTGTAAATATATTTTCTTCTTAATACACTACCGGATACATAATTTAAGTCACATTGCATTTTTATTCTTAACAAAAAATATTGTTATCATAGAAAAAAAGTTATCCAGTTTTACAAATTCAAATTTCAACAAAGACTTATGGATTTTTTTATGATATCATGTGGCGGGACGAACATGTCGTGTCCCTTA
>NW_020653383.1:2249407-2307450 GCF_003589595.1 Hyposmocoma kahamanoa
CTATGAATACACATTTATGGTGACACAAAAGAAGTCAGCTTACATTAGGATCGATCTCATCGAAATTTTATAGCGTCGTCCAAGCGTAGATACTTTTGTGTTTTGTGTCGGATACAAGCAACCGGCAACTAGTCCATACTCATACAATGCATATGAAACTGCTGTTTCCAGTTCCTCCCATTGGAAAAGTGTCCGATGTAAGAAAGTAGAAACTGCAGCAGACATCGTTGATTAGCCTGTAAGTATGAACGGCAATGACGTTTGCATCGACATATAATTTTAGTAGCAGTAGAGCTCCTAGTAAAAGAGTTCATCCAGGGAAGCACTACCACCTTAACTATTTCTGCCGCCAAGCAGAAATGTGGACATTACTGCGTTCGGGTTTCAAAGGGTAAGGGTGCTGGTGAAATTACAGGCACATGGAACTTGTCATTATGTTTCAGGGTGTCGGGCACAGTGGTAGTGCCTCTCAGATCTTTGTAATTTAAGGATCTGAGTGACACTGCAACTGTTAGGGACAGACGTGACGCTTACCACCAGACACACGACTTGTTTGTCCCGTCACTTAGTATTATAAATAATAATGAGCACACCAAGCAAAGTAAGTATTTCTTCATCGACATCACCGACGGAACTCTCAGGAATTTAAGCTTGGAATGTTGCCTGTGTCCAACTGCGACTGTGTTCGATTGCTTTTACCAGACACAGATAACCACGCTGTCCTAGGATGGTGTTGGCAAAAGTGTCTATATTTGCACAGCGCCTTAGGGGTGATTGTACTCATCAATCCAAATCATCAATCAAAATAGGGGAATCGTTTGATTGTGAAAAAAATCAGCTGCTGAATCAGATGTCGTCGAAATTGCCAAAATATCAAAAGTCATTTTTAAAATTCCAGGTGAATCTATGAAAAACATACTTGGACTCTCCTATGAGCAAATACAGGCACGACAAAATACCACGGGAATACTGGAAGCCCTTAATCTCGATGAAGTAACAGCGAATGGCAACGTTAAGTACAATCTGACACCGCACAGAATAAACAGAGTGGTTAAAGGCGCGGAGACAATAGTAATATTGATCCATGGATTCTTGGAAAGTTCGGATGGTTCCATGGTAAGTAAAGGTAGATGAAGATATTATTTTCTTAGAATATTATTGGCCACACATCAAATTGATCTGATGATGATGATGACCTTGAAATTGACTGTGAAAGTCATTAGAAGTTTCGATATTTTTATGAACGTTTTTCACGATAAGAATAAAGGAAACAATATGGAGAGAAAACATTTGCTTGTAAAAGATCGCATGTATCTTTATTGGTGGTAAGTAATAATATTGTTAGAATGAGATTAATGTATACAATATACATAATTGACTGAATGAATTTAACTGAGATTGAAAGTACCTACGCAAAATGTATAACAATCCATTCATCAAAAAGGAATTCACTGAATATTTAATTGTAGGTAAGCGCTGTTGGGCCTACGCTATTGAAAAAGCCGAGATATAAAATCCTCGCATTAGACGGGAGCAAAGTGATCGGCATCGAGTACCTAAGATCATCTACATACGCCAGGTTTAGCGGCGAAAAGTTGGGATCCTTCTTGGCTGACATGATCAATGGTTAGTATCTACATAGCTTTACATCGTGTTTCAATGAATTAATAAAGAAATTCTCTGTTCTTAATTTCTTCCGGGACAACAACGTTTCAAAGAAAAGGTCAGCCATTTCAAATACCTATTGGACATTTTATTATAAGAAAGTAACAAACACCCGACAGTAATGACGATCAAACAGTTTAGGCGGACACTCAAACTGGGGTCCCTATATTAATCCCTGACTGACCTTGAGTTGTTCCCTCGAAAGATGTGTCGGTCGCTGTTGTTTATGCGTATGCCCAGGTGTTAAGGGGTAGTCGCGCCGCCCACTCTGGTCTCTCACAGACAGATGAGATGCTAAGATGATTTTCCGTAAAGCTGATTTTCCGTATTGCCGTTGGACAACTGCTACGGTGATATCGCGTCAAAAACGAACGTTCGCTAGCGCGGCGTAGTTGCAACAGGGCCCGTCAAAACGGGGAATATCCTACTCTCAAATCAGTGCATTTTTTAGGATAGGAATAGAGAGGAGGTGAGTAGATCATTTGTGCATTTGCGAAGATGCCTACGTATCAAATCTGACACTTACGTATCCTACTATAATGTAATAAGGAAACTGTGTTGGCAGGTTATTATAAACGTACTTCTCTCAATAATGGTTCCCTATATACAATATTGAACAAACAGCCACAGGCAGTTAATGCATACAGAGTTCCTGAGTAGCTAACACGCGACATGGTCATGTGGAGCGGTCAGTGCGAAAAGCAGCTTTTTTATAATAATTCTGTTAAGATACCAAGTGACGGGAGAAACAAGTCGTACACTTCGTGATAAGCGACATGTCTGTCCACAGCAGTTTTAAAGCTTCAAATCTCAAAGATCGGCACTGTCACTGCGCCTGTCACCCTTAGACATAAGTTGACAAGTCCCACGTGCCTGTAATTTATCTTACAAAACCGGAACGCAGTAATGCTCACATTACTGCCTGACGGCAAAAATAGCTAAAGTGGCAAGTACTTCCTTAGATGAACTCTCACATAAGGAGCTCTACTGCTACTAAAAGAACTACCCAGAACACCCCAACCAGAACCAATGTAGAAAAGTTCATTTCCCAAATAGATCCTACCGGGAATCGAAGCCGGAACCTTCACATCTAATACCCACAATGCAAACCGCTGGGCCACTATGGTCGTTAAATTTCATAAAAATATTTCGTCAGATTTTATAAAATTGGTTTCAGATGGTCAAGATCCTGCAAGTATAGTGTTGGTGGGCCACAGTCTAGGAAGTCACATAGCAGGAGTGGCTGGGAAGCAAGTGAAGCGGTTGACAGGCCGTCAGATTGGTCGCATAACCGCTCTTGATCCAGCGGGACCTTGTTTCGGCGGCAGTGTCGACGGAAGAATAGACCGAGGAGATGCTGACTACGTCGAAGTCATTCATACCAACGGCGGCGCTTTAGGCTTCAAAGAGCCCGTAGGTAAACGGATGCCTTTGGTTTTACTTTAGGTTTACAGTAGTTATTTCTGATTCAAGGTTGTTGTTTAACGCGAGTGCTTGTATTGAAAACCTGAGCAAGCAAAGGATTTCGAGATTGAATCACGAGCGAAGCGAATAGTTCAAAAATAGAATCTCAGCGAAAAACACGCAGTCTATCGTCAAGTTCGAATTTTAAAAACCTTAAACCTTAAAACGTTTTTGCGTCCAGATTTCTAATGAGAAAGAAAGCCTTTCCGAGCTAGTGAGGTGAAAATATAATCGTGAGCTATAGTGGGTGGGTATACATAGGGCGCACTATAAGCTTCCGGAACTGGCCACTTATATAAACAATATTTAAAAAGTAATTACAACAAATTTGAAAATTGAACTCTTGGGCTGTAGAATTGGGCTGTACAGTTTGTTTCATCTGACTGTCACTTGTTTTTACATTGTGGCGTCATTTTAGAAATTGGTAGTCTACATCACTATGGATTTAACTCGTGAAAATTTTCGTAGTATGATTGTCTACGACTTTAAGTGTAAATTAACAGCTCAGCGGAGCTTCGCTCGGCTTTAAACTGCTTTTGGCGATGAAGCACCATGCAAGACGACTATTTATAGCTGGTTCGCAGAATTCAAACGCGATCGTGTGAATCTGAGTGACGAATTTCGTGATGATCGCCCGTTCACTGCTGTGAACAACAAAAACATCGAAGCTGTGCGCCGTATGATCAAAACAGACAGGCATGTGACATACTATGAAATTTGGGCATCTTTAGGCATGAGTCAAATACAATCAATACTACACAAACATTTGGGTGTGAAAAAGCTGTGCTCTCGGTAGATCCCATACAATTTGACTAAGGCTCAAAAAACGGATCGCGTCACTTGGTGCAATGCCATGCTTACCAGATTCAACGAAGGGGCGTCAAATTTGGTGTGGGACATAGTGACAGATGACGAAACATGGATTTATAGTTACCATCCCAAAACAAGGCAGTAATCCATTCGTTTGCCGGAAGTTATTGACAAACTTCGTAAAAATAACCGTAAACGCCGTATTGTCTTGCACCACGATAATGCCAGTTCTCACACGACCAGACAGACAAAATGACTTTTTGAAGGTGAACAACGTTAACCTTATGAGCCATCCCGCATACAGTCCGGACCTGGCACTTTGTGACTTTTGTTTCCAAAAATTAAGAACCAGTTACGCGGTCAACGATTTTCATCACCTGAATAGGCTGTCGAAGAGTATAAAAAATATGTTTCAGAGAGATTGTCACGGAGGAGTGGCATAAATGTTTTCAAAATTGGTTCATTCGTATGAAAAAACGCATTTACGCTAACGGAGAACATTTCGAGAAACAATAAATTCATTTCTGACCATTTATAGTATTTTTTCTTATTCATTCCGGAAACTTTTAGTACGTCTCACATACGTACTCAATTGTCGAGCACAGATTAACATGTTTTTTTTTAATTAGCTTAACTGTGTGTTACTGTATGTTAAATAAACAGTACATCGCAATACTTAATGGGTATACACACAAACCAAACAAATTTTATTCCGTGATTACCTATACAGGTTGATAAAAATGTACTTGTTATTTTTATCCCACGAATCAGATTCTTTTTGACAAAATAAAATGTATTGAACAGATTGATAGCAAAAATTTTATGATTCGTGCAGTTCCCACACTAGGCAAGCCTGCATGCAGTAGCGATGCGCGATTGTGAATGATTTCGATATTCGACTCGTTAGTCTCGACTCGACTCGACTCGTTAACTAATCCTGTCATTCGAATGTCAAATTAGTGTACTAATTTTCGTATTCGAATGATCATTAATTACTAATTAGTAGTACTAATCCATAGATTCCATAGAGCATTTCTGCTTGTGATCACCTAGCCCTCTCTGACATAATGGTAAATACTGTAAATGTGACGGGGACAAGGATATTTTTGGTATGGACATGATGAATGAGGTGTTCTGATATAATAATCAATCGACTCGTGCTCCGACCGAATGGCATTGGTATTCGGTATTGTTAATCATTTGACTCGAGTCAAATGATTGTGCTTGGATTCGACTTAGGCGAATGATTTGCCCATTCGAATGATTAGTATTAGTAACATTCAAAGTCGCGCATCGCTAATCGGGAGGTCCCAAACAACCGATTTATATACAATACTTAACTTCTAAAATGAACATAAATACATACATAAATAATATTTAAAACAGTAAAACTAAGACATATTGGGTTGGTATATTATATATTATAAAGCTACAAGTTCTTGCTCACTGATAGAAATAAAATGCATACTTCCCGATATGGTGGAAAAAAGATATTTACACCATTGTACGCGCATAGGCTCCAAGGCAAAGAATTAAATATGAGAAGACCTGAATGTGGAAAATGTAAACGTCCTGCAAAAACTATAGTACATGGGTGTACAATACATTTTTGTGCATTGTTATGGAGAATTTCCGCGGGAAGTAAAAAATGTTCGAAATTCAATTAAACAAAATGGCCGTTGGATGGTTAAAAAAAACAAGATGGGGAATTCAAAATGGCGGCCGAAGAAAAACTTGCTTCGATCCGGCTGAAAATTGGTTTGCGTGGTCAGTGAGTGGTCAAAAGTTTCTTTTCGCCATTTTTTAATATGGCTGTCATATAAGCGCTTTTTCGTCAAAAGTGGCTGCCGAAACGGACTTGCTCTGATTCGGCTGAAAATTGGCATGAGGAGGCCTGTAGAAGTGCCGGATAATAATTTGTGGTCGAAATTGGTTTTTCGCCATTTTCAAATATGGCCGCCATAGAAGCGTTAGTTGGCGGCAGAAAAAAAAATGCAGGGCATCCCTTTGAAAATTGGCATGTGTAGGTATGATTGATAATAATTTGTGATCAAAAATGGTTTTACGCCATATGGCCATAATTCAACAACTAATAAAAATTAGCTCTAATTCAACTGAAAATCGAGATGTGGGGATCTCTATAGACGTTTGATAATAATTTGCGGTCGAAATTAAATTTTCGCGTTTTTTCAATATGGCTGCCATACAAACTTTTTTGGCGCTAGATAAAAATTTCTTCTAATTCGACTGAAAATGACATGGCAATCACAATTTGGGGTAAAAGTTTTGTTTCTGCCGTTTTTCGATATAGCCGTAATTTTTTATGTAAATGGCTATTGAAAAAACTTGCTTTGCTCGGACTGAAAATTAGCATGAAAAGATTGCTTGATAAGATTGTTTGATAATAATTAGTGGTCAAAATATATTTTTGCAATTTTCAAATATGGCCGCCATTAAAGAGCTATTTCAATTTTTTAAAACAAAGCCATAAGTGCCGAGACCGGAGGCCGAGGTCCGCGGAGGGTGAAACCCGAAGCGTCCGCCCGCCTTCAAATGGAGATAATATACGGAGACGTAATAGATTACGAGTACAAGATCCCACAATTGTAAAAATGTAAAGCATGCTTCCCGATGTAGTGGAAATGAGATACTTATTACAGCGTTGTTGTATCTCAACCGTTTCTATGTTAGATTTTATTTTCTTGAAAGATATGCCAAAGAGAAGTATTTAGGGGGGGAAAATGCCAAACTACTGCCAAATTTCCTGTACTATGTAGGTACTATGAATACCAAATTAACGATAACCCAGAACACTCAAACCAAAACCAACTTAGAAATGTTAGTTTCTTAAATTGGCATACATCGGGAATCGACCTCCTCACCAAGCGCCCACCTCGTAAACTGAAACCGACCACGCCCCGCAGGCCGAGCCCGACCCCACCGAAGGTGGGTCGTTATTAACATTATTGTAACATCTACAAAAGTGATAACTAATTAATTATAAACGTTGTATTAATAGATTTAGACATCAATTTTTAATTACTATATTTTTTAAATGAAGCGACTTACAATATAATAAAGAAATGGACTATAGTAGAGTACGCGCATTTGTGTGTCTACATATGTGAAGGTGTATATGTGTGAATGTGTGTATGTCTATGGAAATATCTGACAAATTTCTGCAAGAGTTTTCTTTTTTTTTGATAGTTTTTAGTTTTCTTTAAGTTTCATTTATTTTTCTAGGGAAGCCAAACGACAAGGCTAAAATAATTCATTTCGTTGTCGTTTTCAATTAAAATACAAATTGATAGAACTCTTGCAAAAAATGTCAACCTACTAGCATATTAAAATAGGCTAGGTTCAATGTAAACATTGAAGAAAAGGAAGAGAAAATATGTTTTACAATTTACTTTAGTACAATTTAACAAGTAGTATTTCTCAATTTAAAATCTGTAATTTGCCAAGAGCCCGTGCATATGGACAAATTCATATATTAAAGGTGATAATTTACCTTTAATGCAACGTTTCATATGCTTAGGAGGTAGTTTTTTAGAGAATCGTTTTCCCTTGTCACTCTGTAATAAGTTTTTCGCCGAACAATATCACCAATATTAAAGTCATACTTTTTACGACGAAGATTATAAGGACCACAATTCTAGAAATTGAATGAATGCGACTTTATTAAAGAACTTTGTACATTATCGAAATTTTCTCTAAGTTTACCGGTATTTTCCGCATATTCGTTGCTAGACGCAAAAATCTTCGGATTGGTTGATATCAAGATTGTGGGAACCACACGATACCAATTCTCTTCAGACGTGATTACTAATAGCAATATTGAGAGCAAATTGATTTTTTTGGGATATTCAGATCCCAAAATCTGTGACTGTCACTTTTACAAATGTTATATATTTACAATATGTAATGTAAAACATGTAAATGGTTTCGTCATATCAATCGAATAGCCCGCGAAAGCGGGAACAAACCAATTTAAATGTTATTCGACACATAATAACAACTAAAATCGTCTGCACGACCTTCACTCTTATACCGATGAATTTTCAATCCTATTACTGATGAAATCAAAATTCGTAAGTTCTAAGTGCACTTATGCACACGAAAATAATATTTTTTATTTTACCGTTCAACGTCGGTAGGTAATTCACAAACTTACCTTCGACAATTAGCCATATAGCAATATTGATAATTTACGATGACGATTAAACAGCTCAGCCGCAAATTTTGTCAACGTCCTCTCGTCTCAACGGAGCGATTTTGTGAAACAAATATATGCTTGAAGTTCCAGTGACATACGACAGGAGATGTTATCTATTGCGCATTAAAAATGTCGTAAGTTCCAAATTCGTTTTAGCGGAATAACTCTAAAACTAAAGGGATTAAAAAAATCCGTAACGACAGTAGTCGATCATGCATAAATATAATTAATTATCTAATGTTTGTCCTAATAACCCGTAGCATTTCGAGAATAAATCGGAAAAATGTGAAAATTAGATGTGTTTTCGTCATTTTTATCTATCGAGAAAACTTTATTGTTTTATGTTGCTGATTAACGTCTGTGCTTGAATGTATCATGTAGTTACTTGTACAATATTTTATTTTTAACTTTAAAGTGGATTTACCCCTCTAAAATCAAATCGAAGATTAGGAATTTTTCCTCTGCTCCCTCTTAAGGGTGCTGGTGAAATTACAGGCACTTGGGACTTGTCAACTTATGTATTTAGGGCACGGGCGCAGTGGCAGCGTTCATAAGATCTTTGCGATTTAAAGCTCTGAATGGAACTGCAACTGCTATGCATAGGCGTGTCGCTTACCACCGCCTGATGGTAAGCGACTACCGCCTGGTAATACTGAATACGACTGTGTTGCTCAATGTTAGGGGCCAAAACATGAAAATCAGAGATATACCCTGCCTTCGCGGCATTTCACGTCCAATTATTATAAGACCTTGTTCATTAGAAAACTCGATTATTTAATAGGACTGCATTCTAAAGTAAAAAGTCGAAATTTTTGAGTTGATACCCTGTGCATACAAGGCAACGATTTATGTACTAACCGTCGATTGTGTAATAGATTGGTGACAGAGACTTTTATCCGAACGGAGGAAGAGGACAGCCTGGCTGTGCTCTCGCCACCTGCGACCACAGTCGAGCCTGGCTGTACTACGCAGAAGCTATCGCCGAGCCGCATAATTTCCCAGGTAAGTTGATTCATACCAACAAATAGTTAGTTATTTATCCAGGCACTATTTAAGTTTGCATACTCCTTCGTCGACTTTCCATCAGGCGAGATGGAAATCAAATGCGCACTTTTATTTAATAAAAAAGGCACGCTATATTGCATTTTTATAAAGTTATTTTAATCCACCAAAAAAAAAGAGGAGGTTTTCAATTCGACTGTATTTTTTTTGTATGTAACGTAACATGTGTCGCGTGACATACGCGATAACTTCGACATTTGTGAACCGATTTTAATGTTTTTTTTTTTTTTGTTGGCAATAGGGTATCTCAGTAGTGGTTCCATTTCAATGTGAAGATATTCCACTTCTAAGGGTGAGATTATTAAAATGAAAAATGATACCCTGAGACGGGACGAACAATTCGTGCGCCTGGTGGTAAGCGACACGCCTACCCATAACAGTCGCAATGCCAATCAGATCTTCCCAAATTGCAAAGAAGCCCACTGCGCCCGTCACTTGTACACATCTGTTCACAAATTACGGTTATCGCGTAACATACATAAAAAAGACAGTCGAATTAAGAACCTCCTCTTTTTGAAGTCGGTTTAAAAAAGTTTAATTCCTAATGTGTCATAATCGTGAAAACCTAGAACCTCTTAAATATTTGTTTCTATTAAATTATTACATTTTGTTCAGGTCGCAGATGTGACAGTTGGGAGAAATTCAAAGAAGGAGGGTGCTCACGTAACGCTGTGGCATACATGGGAATGAGTTTTGTAAGCCTGACGACTACAACGAATCAGACTATCATCCCTGGAACCTATTTCTTTAGAACGGCAAGAGACACACCTTTCGGTTTGGGTTTACAGGGTATAAAACCTTGATTCTATTTGAAATAGCTAAAGGTACAACAAAAGTGGTTCATAATTAATTTATATAAACATAGCTAATTTCAAAACTGTCGTTACGTTATACGAAACGGGAAATTACACGAACACCAGCCAATTTTGTGTCAAATTTCGAAATAAATTTGTTCAACAATGCATATTGTTTGCTATATCCAAACCTTGCTGTACAGTTTTTTCCTTGGCAAACGAAAACAATCCATTTCGCAAATTGTAAAAGTAAAAACAAGCACAAATGGAACCCGTTAAAAGTTCTTCTAAAGCGAAAAGTAGTAAATTTACGAAAGGTTATATTTTTGTTTAATTTCCATGCACGAGGTCGACGCTGCACAATAGCTTGGTAAATTTCGCAATGTTGGTAAACTCACAAAGTTTTATTACCTTTACAGGCTTCTGCCACGAAATAGGTTGAAAACAATGCTTTAAAAATGTTCAGCTTTTGAGAGGTACACACGGCGACTTTAGCAACGATGCAAATGCGATGGAGCCGCTAAGTCTACCTATAAACACGCACGCGATTTTAAGCAGCGATGTAAGCGCGCGACTGCATCGATACAAACGCGCGATTGCATCGCTATACTTGGGATGTATAGGCGATTATATCGATGCAACAGCGCGTTTGTATCGATGCAATCGCGCGTTTATATCCATGCAATCGCCTATAACTAGCAAGTGTAGCGATGCAATCGCGCGTTTCACGAACTGCTGAAAATCGCCGTGTAACCACAATGTCGTCTGTGTTTGCCGTATAACCACTTCTTCGTTTTTTTCTTTATGATATCAAGTGATGGGACGAACAAGTTGTCCGCAGATGCAGTGTCGCTCAGAGCTTTAAAATCCTGCGATTTAATCATAAATAAATAAAGATCTAAGGGGCACCTTCACTGCGCCCGTCACCCTGAGACGTAAGTTGAACAGTCCCATGTGCAAATCATGAGATGCCAGATGTTTGAAATTTCACCAGTACCCTATAAATCTAAAACCACATTACCGCTTGGCTGCAGATAAGTAATGTGTGAGTAGAGTAAGGTGGCAATACTTCCCTTGACGAACTCTTTCACAAGGAGCTCCACTGCTACTAAACATAATGCCTTAATAAAACCACAAAATGGAATCGTGAAGTCATACATGCCCGACAGAGTTGCGGTGGCACCTATTAGACG
Organism: Hyposmocoma kahamanoa; assembly: GCF_003589595.1. Classification (NCBI taxonomy): domain Eukaryota; kingdom Metazoa; phylum Arthropoda; class Insecta; order Lepidoptera; family Cosmopterigidae; genus Hyposmocoma; species Hyposmocoma kahamanoa. The sequence continues at coordinate 2,260,612 of NW_020653383.1, forward strand.
TCGACGCCACGTCGTCGTTACAGTTGTCCTAAATTGGTTGCTTTATACCATTAACCATTATATTCAAAGTTAATTAATATAAGACCAACGCGGCTTCCTATTGTTCACATAATTATAATGCAAGTTTTCCATGCCAAGTACTAACAACGAGGAAACACATGCAGCACTCAATAAAATGAAAGGATAAGCTACTAGTCTTAAACTCGGAACGACAGGAGGTGAGCTCGGGCACGTTGGCCGAGTGTATAGTAAGTGGGTCTTCAATCGTTGCAATAGACCGGCTTCCTTTAGTCGTAGGGCGCTAAAAATAGAAAATAATAATCTCAGTACAGAGTACTAAAAATACCGACCTCAAAAGTCATTCATCCCCTAGTTTGCCACCCTCATAACTGGAATATTTTCTTCAAATTTAAATGGGATCACTGTTGAAGTACCCTCTTTCCAACAAAAATCATCAAAATCGGTTCACAAATGCTAGAGTTATCGAGTAACATACATACATACACAAAAAAACATACAGTCGAATTGAGAACCTCCTCCTTTTTTGAAGTCGGTTAAAAATAGAACTTATTGTTACACTTTGCAAGTTATAATAAGTAATTGTAAATACACATTGTTACATACCCAACTTTAAACTGTTCTATATAAGGAAATTCCTTGGATGTAAAGAAATATTTTTTAATATCAGTGTACATATCTACATGTATTAAATCGCATATTTCTTCATCGTCAAAATCTGAAAACACCAAATACTCTTGATACGGTTGTGATAGTGAAAAATAACACTTGGTCACCACTTAAATAATACTTGGTGGCATGGTATCAATTAAATGGTAAAAATTAAGAACATATTATTATTGATACAAGCAACATATGATGGTATAACAAAGACAAAAGAACAGTCATGTCGAAAACGGTTTTTTTTATAATATCTAGTGATGGGACGAACAAGTCGTGCGCCTGATGGTAATATGTTACCATTTTATAAATCTTGCAAAAAGATTGAGGGGGAAAATAAAAGAGTTTTAGAGACGAGTCCATGAAGACTTAACTACAACATCTATCAAATGATCGATCTACAGATTACTCACTCTGGAAGAAATAAAACGTGTTACCCCCAGAGTACAAAGAGAAATAAAAATGAAAATTAATAAAAACAAATCTCCTGGATACGACCTTATTTCTGGTGAAATTCTACATAATCTGAAAGCAGCAGTAAAACTTGAAAAGCAGTAGTAAAACTGACTATACTAATAAATGCTGCCTTTAGATTAGAATACGTTCCTGAATTGTGGAAAGTTGCAGAAGTAATAATGATCCCGAAACCACGTAAACTGCCTCATGATGTCACGTCTTACAGGCCTGTCTCATTATTACCCATGATGTCAAAATTATTTGAAAAGCTTCTACTCAAAGACTGAAACCAATTCTATATGAAAATAAACTTATACCAGATCACCAATTCGGTTTTAGAGAAAGTCACTCCACTATTGTTCAAGTACACAGAATAACCAATACCATAGAACAGGCAATGGAGGAAAAGAAAGTTTGCTCCGCAATCTTTTTAGATGTTGCACAAGCTTTTGATAAATTTTGGCACGAAGGTCTAATTCATAAGTTAAGAAATATACATACTTCCATATCAACGTGCAAATCTTCTGGAATCCTATTTAACCAGTAGGTATTTCAGAATTAGACAAGAAGACACATATTCAGAGCTAAAAGAAATAAAAGCTGGAGTACCACAAGGAAGTGTCTTGAGCCCCATTCTTTACCTTTTATATACAAACGATATACCCGAACCAATTGACAATATCATTGCTACTTTCACGGGTGACACAGCAATTAAGGCTGTAGGAAACAACCACAAGGAAGCGGTCAGTAAAGTTCAAAAGTCATTAACCAATTCCATGAGTGGATCAAGAAGCGGCGAATAAAGCTAAATGAAACTAAATCAGTGCACGTTGACTTCAGTTACAAAAAAAATTACTACTGTCCATTGTACATTGGAAACAAACAGGTACCCTTCGCAAATACCGCCAAATATCTCGGTATGACCCTCGACGTGAAGCTACGCTGAACGAAAGCTCACATCAAGAAGAAAAAAGAAGAATTAGACATACGTTTAAAAAAATGTATTGGCTATTTGGCAAATGCTCTTCACTATCTGTATGCAATAAAATTATTATTTAATTATTGTATAAACAGGTCCTTATGCCAGTGTAGACCTATGGTATCCAGCTGTGCCGCTAAAAGCAACACACAGACAATACAACACTTCCAAAATAAAATACTGAGGACAATTGTGGATGTTCCTTGGTATATACGAAATGAGGATCTGCATCGTGGTTTGGATATAGAGCCTGTTAATAAAGTGATAATAAAGTACGCCAAAGCTCACAAACATAGACATCATCATCACGTGAACATAGAGGCTACACACCTACTAAACAATACAAATATAGTGCGTAGACTACAAAGAACTAAACCTTTTGAGTTAGTGTAGTTAATTATAGTGAATAAAATAAATATTAGTGCCAGTGTTAATTAGACTATGAACACACAAACAAAGTGTCTTCCCCGTAACTAATATTAAAAGATATTTTGTCGATGGACAATTTCTTTATATAAGGTTACTTATTTTAGGAAATTATGTTAAATTAAAATTGCTTATTAGTCTTATAAAATGGCTAGATTGTAATTAGTGATAAGGTTTTGTTTTGCTTTATAACAAAAAGAAAATGTAATGAATGTATAGTACTACTATTTCCTTATTGTATCTCGACAATCTTCGAATTTCCGAATCTACTTGAGTGCAACTTATCAGATTTATCATCTGTAATAATTCGAATTCAGAATTACATACTTCTTTACTTTGTTTTGATTTCCACGTGAACTAATTATAGCACAGAAGTTTAAGGAGTACTTAACAAAATATTAAAGCGAGATATTTTAAGGCGAGCCTACATTTTAACAGGTGAGGTGTGGGAGACCGTCCTGCGCGTCCCGCAATCCGCGTGTTGAAAATTAATATGAACAAAATAAGAGCAAGCGGAAAATATATTACACAGATCTGACATCGAGAAGCGCCCGATGGCGACTGACATGGCAGCGAGCAGCGCGGCGAATTGTTAAACCATTGGGCCATTAACAAATTTTTTGGGATAAATGTGAATTTAATAACTTTTGGGATTTCAGTTGAAAACCAAAATTCAGCAGGTTCTCTGTAGTAAAGTAAAAAAAAATATCTCCATACAAAAATTATGTGCAAAGTTAGACATTTTATTCTGAAATCATTCGTTTTAGACTTTTATTTTAGTCTGTTTCAGGATATTGTACGATATTATATGATCGGGTAAAGTACTTCCAATAGGAACAAATTAGCCATTGACTTACAAATAAATGGACGACGGGTCTAATACAAAAACCACGAAAAAAATGTCCCAAGTCAACCTATTCGAAATTTAAATTGTTATGTCATCGCAGTATCGCGCTGTCCGTAGAACAAATGAAGACTAAAGCGGAGTGTCGCGCTCTGTATACGATTTTAGCGCCTTACAAGTGCGGACACTTTTTAGCGCGGACCCGACGTCCATATAATTGGAAGTCAATGAAATTAGCACATTCTTTAGACAATATCCTTATTCGTATATTTTAAGTAAGACCGTTATTTGATAGTAAATACCTAAATCATTTTATCTAGCAACACAATTTTTCCCGCTTCTTCTCTGGTGAGCGAAGAGATGTATCTAGTAGCTAGCAGCTACTCCGTAGATACAGGGACGCCCTGTATACTAAAGTCTGTTCCAATCCATTTTCAACAAAAAGTAAACAAAACTATTTGGTTAAAATTCTAAAGTAATCACTCAATAAATAGAATAAGTAAAGTCACGTATATTTCGAATATTTCGACTTGATATCTCATAACTTTTTCCAACAATATTCATTTGAATAGCATCGTAAAATTGTATTTGGGAAATGGTAGTCCAAAAGTGAGGTTATTTTTCATCTATACATATATGACTTGTCTATGGTTGCATAGTGCTGTCCGAAAGAAAAAAAACATTCGGTTCATTTAATTAAAGTTTTTGTAATCGATTAGTAAATCGAATATTTCAATCGCACTCGGACGTTTAAGGATTTGAAGGAGGACTTAAAATTAAGATTTCGGATATTTTAAATATATGCTAGGTTATGTAGGGAAATCCGCTACTATAACTCAACTGAACAAATGTATTCATTCAATTAATTAATCGATTTGTAGTTGGCATTACAATTGGCCATCACTAAACCGTCTATCCGTCGGGTCAGTGACTTGTTAGTTTACATTTTGTTGAAAATGGATTGAAACGAAGTATACAAACTCGATTGAGAGCGTCCAGTCTGCACTAAATGCAAATGGGCAACTAATACTGATACATGACAGCCGAAACACCAAGTTTGTCGAGAGATATTAAGAACATAGTTTTCATCAACGTGTGAAATTGACAATTCGCATATGGCAGCGACAGCGTATTGAATTATGTCCTTTTTTAGAGAAACCCTCGTAGTTTATGGACTACGAGAGTATCTCTAAAGAAAGGCCATATCGAGACTATAATCGATATACTTATTTATATCTCTGCTGACGGGATATACACGGTTCGTCTTTGACTAATGATATGGAAATATAAGTGTAATTTAAGTTAATAATTTTAAGATTTTTTTTATAATACAAAGTTACGGGACTGTCAAGTCTTGCGCCTGGTGGTAAGCGACACGCCTGTTCATAGTAATTGCAGTGCCACTCAGAGCTTTAAATTGCAAAGATCTGAGGGACACTGCCACTGCGCTCCTCACATAAGTTGACAAGTCTCACGTGCCTGTAATTTCATCACCCATAGTCATCAAAACCGGAACGCAGTAATGCTCAAATTACTGCTTGGCGTTAGAAATAGGTGAGGTGGCAGTAATTCCAACCGAACTATTTCACAAAGAGCTCTACTGCTACGGAATCCGAAATAAGACAAAACATCTCTCAATGCGACTAAACAATCTGTTACTTACATCTACGAATAAATGGATATAATGTGATGTAATCTGAGAAAACGGCGAATCTGCCCGACATAATAGCTCCTAAAGCTGTGAGTATGTCCATTTTCACGGCCTCGGTAAACCGGCTTTGTAGCTTTTCTTCAAAATATGTATTATGTTTTGCAACTAACTGTAACAAAAGTCTTTATTTTATTATTATTTATTTTATTTTATTTTATTTAAAACGAAAAATATCGTATATTACAGTTTTTATTACATGTACAATAATATATATTAGGTTGCAATCGTACACCCATAGTGCATTATTAGTGATCTGCTATTATCAGTATTACATTGACAGGTTTCAGTTAATAGTCTACTGAAGCCGGACAATCAGTTCTACAAAAATCCAATTATAATAGCACACACCTTTCTAGATGATATCGAATACTCTACTAAAAACTTTAACTCTAGGTACAAATGTAAATCAGGCGTAAAGATACAACATTTAATATAGAACTTATGTTATCATTTTTGGTCAATTTTGTACCAAGAAAGGTTCGTATATTTATTTGGTAGAACTAATGAGGGACGGTGAACAAATCATCAACATTTTTTAATTATTTTTCACGTGAAACACTTTTTATTTCTGAACAAAATGGGAGACGCTAGTTCAATTTTTAAATCTGGCGGCCATCTATATTCGCCATCATTGACCGCCACGTTTCGGGTGGGAAGGTTATTTCATTATCATAATTTAAAATGGTATTCAAGAGCGTGGTAGCTTCTGTGGTTATTTCGTATTTTTGTGTTATTTATAAGCATGTAATAAAACATAACCGTAATAAAATGCACGAAAACTTTTATTACAAAATATTAAGAATTTATTTGTTCATAATCGAATTTTACCATTCAAGAGCACTACATCTGTTCATCGTCTTTACAAAGCCAAACTTTAACTTAATTTATGTTTGTTGAGCTACTGTTTGTTAGCTGTATCTTTGAGTGCTCGTTCGTGCCTGGATTGCATTTTTCTTAGACATGGCATCGAAACGAGACTACAAAGAAGTAGGTCACTAAAAGCGTTTGTAGATGTACCAGTTTTTTTATTAAACTATTTGGGATTTTAAGTACGTAATTGAAAATTTGAAAATCAACTTTCATTCATCATCATTCATGTTATCCGTTATGCTGTATGTTGAGTTACAGATTAATCCCTAACACGCCTGCAAAGGCTTACATAAAGAGCAATGTACAATTTTTCTTAGCCTTATTTTATAATTGATTATTTTGTGTACAGTCTTGCTTAAAGCAAATAAACATTTATTTATTATTAACATAAATTTATTATTTATTTATTCAAACAGTGTCTACTTTATCTAGATTGATAATGTCTTCACTAAAAAGGAAGTAAATTAATTTTGCTATTCCACAAAGCTAGTGAAGGTTAAATCGTGCAAAATATTTTGCCTCTCTTTCATACACATGTATATTGAAGTTTCTGTCTATTATATATATATATATATATATATATACACACACATGTATATTATGCCTGTGTTGAATAATTTTTCATGGAGTTATTTTTAAAAAATCGACACATGAGCGCCTTTCCATAATCAGAGGATTAAACGTAGGCTGGAATTCCACCACTATTCCACCACTATGTTGTGGATACTAAAAAGATTCTCACGAAGCGTTACGTTTCCACGTTAATATAGCGAACGGCTATGGAGTGGAATTCCTCGCCTGCAGGCTTATTCCCTAAACGCTATAACTTGGACCTTTTCAAACCGAGAGTGAAAAGGCATTATTTAGGAATACACACTCTATCGTGGACCCCATCATCACTTTCCATCAGGTGAGATGGAGGTCAAATGCAATCTTATTTTATTATAAACAAAAAAACTCTTCAATTACTTACTGCAGAATCCTCATCGAATGACATATTGTCAAGCACAGCCAACTCATAATGTCTCTCGACTAGAACCACCAGTGCCTTATCGCTGTCTCTGTCCTTCACCAGACAAGAGAGCAGGTTAGAAGTATAATAACAATGGACGAGATAGCCGAAGGTGATGAAGATGGTATACGCCATTCGACGAGACCAGAGCTTTGCTTTAATGTGTGGTACTGAAAAGTGAAAATACTATTAAACAAATTCAGGGATGGAAAATGAGAAGTTTGCCTGTTTGTGCTGCCATGAAATATAAATTTCACTATTTAATAATAAAAATAAAATAAAATAATAAGGCCACATCTGCAAAACAAAACTTTAAAGGAGAGAAGTTTAAAGATTAAATAGGAGAGTTATAAAACTCACATACATCCTGAATAATCTTTATTTCATAGGTAATCAATTTACACTTGAAATCGTCATACTGATTAACTCTAGGGCTCATTCGTAAGGCGGATTCCCCTGAGAAGAATGAGTAGGAAACTCTGGGGGTTGCTCTGTGTAAATATATATTTGAATTCCTTTTTCATTAGAATATTTAATGTAAACATCTTAGATCGAGAATAATAGAATACCTGAAAGCGCTAGACGCGTCACTACCACGGATTTTTATCATCCAAGTACGCAGAAGATGTATAATAAACCTTTAGTACAAAGTTTTTGTTTCACTACACTTTTAAACCTTGTGAATGGCAAATTTTTAAATATCAATAGGAATCTTATTATAGAAGCGTGTACATTGGCCCTTAAATAAATTTGAGACTTTATGAAGAGGACTATCAAGAACAGCTAGTTTATGTTTATTCCTCGTATGTTATGGCAGTCATTACTTTTCATAAAGAAATTAATATTTTTCTTAACATAAATAACATTTTCACAAATGTGACGTTAGTGTAAGAATGTTAATTTCTTTAAATTTATCTCTCAAAGACACTCTGGGGCCCAGATTGTAAATTGGTTATTATAAGTCATAAAGACTTTCGTGATAGAATCACAGTTGAAGTATGATGACAGCAGTGGCCCGTTACTGCCGCCTGGGGCTAACCTTAAGTTTCCTGCCCCTCTATTCTCACGATTATAAAAGTAGTTCATTTCGGCAGGCTCGGCGCGATTGTGTTTTTATATTCGCCTGCCGTCGCCAACTTTGTGTTATCTCCCCCACTGCACCCGCCATGCTACGTCATTGGATCACATGTGACTGTATTATACCAAAAGTATTTAAATCGTTACTCAAAAATTCGGCTGATTTTGTAACCAAATAGTCCACAGTCCAGAGCATCCCTTTTTTATATTTATAGCTACCGAGGCTCCTACCCTAGGACTCTTCAACGCCCACTGGAGGAGCGGTATCTCTTCAGATCATAGTTTCCCAAAGTGGTCCCACTTTGGGAAACTATGATCTGAAGTTTAAATCTCAAGGCGCGTACCACGAAAACCTGATCAACAGCATTTTTTAAACACAAGCACAAATAAACTTACCACGTTGACAGTACGCTCCAATGGCAAGCAGGAGTTCATAGAAAAAAGAACACTCTCTATTCGTATTTTGGGGAACGATCCTCCTTTCCAGGCCATTCAGTAGGTAGAACAATATGGAAATAAACAAACAGATGGCATAGAGAACGTTCCATACAGATCTTTGGAAAGGCAAGCTGTAGTAGCGGATGTTCGTTATATCATGATGTTGTCGGAGAATGAAACCGTAGCTGCAAACGAATACATAATAATAATAACCGTTATATAGTCCGCTGCTGCTGGCCACAAGCCTCCCAGAAGAAAGAAGGAAGGAGAAGATTTGGGTTGTAATTGTACAGTAAAATTTTTTTTTATAATACGTAGTGACGGTACGAACAAGTCGTGCACCTAGTGATAAGCGACACGCCTATCCATAACAGTTGCAGTGCCACTCAGAGCTTTAAATCGCAAAGATCTGAGGGGCACTGCCATTGCGCCCATACCGGAACGCAGTTATTCTCACATAACTGTTTGGCGGCAGAAATAAGTAAGGTGGCAGTACTTCCCTGGACGAAGTCTTTCACATGGAGCTGTACTGCTACTATTTCAATATTTAAGAAGTTTATTGCAGCATCAGACCAGGGTGACCATATTATAGTTATTTCATCGGATTCCAATATATACTAAATTTAAAGTCAATCGATGAGATCCCTACACTGATGGGCAATAATGCTGAATTATCTATAAAGAACAGAAGAACTAAAATATCCACCAAACACAGCTAAAAACCATCCTTATTAAATCAGCCGTTTGGGAGCTATGATACCACCGACAAATAGATACACAGACAAAGGCTTCACAGTTATAACTCCCCTCTGTTTGCGGCGGAGATTAAAAACGGTAAAGCCTCTATCGAACATGAATTGTTATCTGTGCTTTTAGCACGAGTTTACTAATTTTGTATGGCAAATTATACACCGGCCCTAGCGGCTACGAGCAGAAGTAACATTTTGTATACAAATATTTTACGCTGTTGATAGCGAGAACTGTCTCTGTAATCTCATGGTAGAAGCACTGATGTGCCACGTTATTCGACAGCGATGTCATGCTTATCTTAGTCACTGTGTATTTTGTAAACATCCAATATTACGTCGTTGTGACAAGATTTCTAGTGATATTAATATCACATCTCAGTCGTGACAGAGTAAGACGGTTATCTTAACATTTACATTGAAAATAATGAAAGGCGGATACACAAGCGCGATGCGTCGGTGCCGCCGCTATCACCGCTGTCTTACCTATTTACCTCACACATTTCGTAAGCCTAAGTAATATTTTATGTACTTTAACTGAATACTTTTTCTTACAAATAAAACCCTTACCGTCGGTTTAAAATGGGAAAAATTGGATGCGAGTTCTCCAGAATTTGTAATGAAAGCAAGCGAGGTACGATGAAAACGTCTGCTTCATAGTTCGTAGAGCCATTAAGTGTTTTCAAGTTAACGTAAGTTACGCTGAAAATATAATTTAACATTATAATATCATTTCTTTTCAGTGCTGTCGTTACTTTTTTTACAATACCAAGTGGCGGGACGAACAAGTCCTGCGACTTGTGATAAGCGATACACCTGTCCAACACCGAGAGACCGCTTCAATTCTATAAATTCAACGTCAGTGCACCGCGAGTACACGGCTAGCGGTGGGCGTTCACACACATAAACCACGCTGCTACTTTTGTATTGAGTTACCATAATCAACTTATTATACTGTGCTCAAGATTGTTCGCTGTGAACGCAGAACGAGAATGTCCCGAGTTCGATTCCAGGTAGCGTCAATTTGGAAAATGACCTGAATAGGTTGTTTTGGGTATTTTGGGTAGCGTTCCGGAGTGGATTCCGTTGCAGCTCTAGTGTGCATAGTACAAAGAATTTCCTAGTTTGAGAAGGTGATTGAATTAGCTGTTTGGCACATCATTATTATTGTTACCGATATCTATTTTAGACTATCGCCTCTCTCATGGCCTACAAGATTAATTTTAAAATTTCAAATAGGAGAGGCAGTATTATTATTATTTTGGACATCTATTATCTATTTTTCGGAGTCAAGTTTGTACTTCTCTTACCGCCCGTGTTACATACAATTGTTTTGATCACTTTTGCGAAGAAATAAATACAGGTAAAATAAATATCGCTTGACAACCAACGATATCTATGTACTACACAACAATTAAGCATTTTGCATATGGCGAGTTATTGGTTTTTTTTTTCTTACAAACAGGTGGTCAGCTATTCTTCCATAGATAATACAACTCAAATTAAAATGTTGTAGAAGGCAAAAACGTATACAGCCATGATGACATATAAAATAAATCATTTCAAAATACTAAAAATACTGCAGAATTCAAATTTGTAAATAAATTTAGTAAAATATAAATGTTAAATTTTTTTCTATACTTCTTCTAGCTTATGCAGATTACATTCACATTTTTCGAGCATAAAAACTTTTTGCCTAATCTTGACGTTGAGAAGTACAGTGCAATTAAATTAAAAAATAAATCCATTACTGCCATAAAACGGTAATGTAATGAAAAAACCCGTGGGCGTAATTTTAAACATTACGTTCGACGTTGCCTGTATGTTACGACACTCTTTACGAGCTGTTCTTGGAATACATGTGTGGTCACCCAATTTGAAGTTTAGTATAAACACGTAAAAACAAAAAGGAAATTACTCACTTCAACTCGTACATATACAACAGCAAGCTGAATGTTCTACAGCCCATGTAATTAATCCTCATCAAAGGATCAGCTCTGGCCAACATATCATATGGTGTAAATTTACTACAGTCCATTGCTGTTGCTACCTTAAATGTGTCGTTCATTTTATATTCACCGTTTGTTGCACTGTAACACAAAACTCGTACGATTGTAATTAAATATTGGCCTACATCATATACGTTGCTCTGATCCCAAAGTAACTTAAGTACTTGTGTTATGGAAATCGGAAACAAAAGCGGTACCACAAACACTCAGACCCGAGACAATGTAGGAAAGTTAGTTCTACATTGACCCAGCCAGGGATCGAACCCGGGACCTCAGCAGTGGCACCATGAAAACCAGTGTACAAGCCGTAATTAGGATTAAACACCATAATTAGGTACCTACATTAAAGCAAGGAATAACTCAAAGAAATACAATATTCCGTGGCCGAGTGGCTTGCACACCGGTTTTCGATCCCCAGCCGGGTGAATGTACAAATCTAACTTTATAATATATATTTTTTTGTTTTTATTTATATTCAGGTTACAAAGATCCATAAATACATACTATATAGACTAATATACTTAATGACATAATAAAACAATAGTGACTAATTATTATTTGCACGTATTGTCTGCGAGGCATGACTCAACGTGGATGTCCGGTAGCCGGCCTCGGAAACTTCGGTATATGATACCCGACGCCAAAACTCATCCTTCATGAAGGCCGACCGATGTTGAGTTGGTACTCTCACCACAAATTAATTTAAATTCACATTGTGCCGAGACCCCAACTGCTCAACCATCAGGTAGCTGTGGCTTTCACTCGTGTATACTTCACAATATCCGCAGCCTTTGTGAAGTAATGAAATGAAGTGACACGTATGACAACGTCGTCGGTATCGCTGGACGCAGTAAATGATTACGGCCAGTCAGGGCGGTGCCACTTAAGGTTACGGCTGGTACCTATACTTCTTTATCCGTTCCACCTTTTTAAAACAATGTATAGCTTAGAAAAGTGTAATGGATTTTGTTTTGTAAACAATTATATAATTAATGTTTCGCCTTGCACTGTATAAAATATTTAAAAAACCCACAGATAAAATATTCAGAATTCATTATACTTTTGGTATAATTCTTAGTACCTTTTACCTGGGTACCTTTTTCAATTAAATCAATATCACAATTTAGAACTTTTAGTGCTCATGAAATGGGTGTCACGTGTGAAGTAGTGAAAATATTCGAAGCTCGTAAAAGCAACTTGTGAAGAGACGTCAAGTTCGTGAAATGCTTGGACCGCTTGTGCGTGTCATAATGGCCAAACGTTGCTTTATATATATAACATTGTTATTATTAGGTACATACAGGCTGAATTTTTGGCAAGTCTCCAATTAACTGTGTTGGACAGTTTAATTATGTGGACAACGAAACACATAACAATCAAACTAAAATGTTTAACATAGGATATGAAACTATTTTTCCGGATTTAAATCGCGTATATTTGTTTTTTCAAACAAACCGACATTTCGGGCCCTTTACAGGTCCCATGGTCACGGTTGACTGAGGTGGTACAGTCTTCAACCAGTTATGTCTAATATTAATGCAAACTACCCTATTTTTTCACTATAGTTACAATAGTTATTAATTAAATACCTTATTTTTAATTTTACAAAGAAAACATTCCAATTTACGCTACATTAAGTTTCTCAGTTCCTGAGACCCGTGAAATGTAACATCCCCTTACAGGATGCAAGAGTTTACAAGCTTGACTGTGAGTGCGGTCTCTCTTATATTGGACAAACAAAGCGAAGTATTTGTAAGAACATATAGCTGATGTCAAACACCGTCGCGTAAACAAGTCTGCAGTCTGCGAGCATGTCATGGATAAACCTACACATTCAAAGAAGTTTGACAAACCCCAGATCCTTGCAAAAGAAGTCCGTTATCTGCCCAGGATGATGCGAGAGGCCATTGAAATTAAAAAAAACATCCTAATTTCAACAGGGAAGATGGTATCTCCGTACCACCAGTTTGGGATCCAGTATTTCCTCTAATGAAAAATCCCAAACAGACATAAGACTGCAGTACTAATTAATATGTTTTAGTTTATTCTAATTTCTATTAATAATTAATAATAAATTAAACTTAATAAAAATTCATTCAATAAAATAATTTGTAAAACTTAATGTAGCGTAAATTGGAATGTTTTCTTTGTAAAATTAAAAATAAGGTATTTCATTAATAACTATTGTAACTATAGTAAAATAATAGGGTGGTTTGCATTAGTATTAGACATAACTGGTTGAAGACTGGTCCACCTCAGTCAACCGTGACCATGGGACCTGTAAAGGGCCCGACACGTCGGTTTGTTTGAAAAAACAAATATACGCGATTTAAATCCGGAAAAATAGTTTCATTTCCTATGTGTAACAATCGCGAAAACCTAAGAACTCGATAAAATGTTTAATATGATATTATAAAGTTCTGTACCAAATTGTAATCCTACTTATGTTGACATATCGTTGTAAAATAACAAGAATGATCAGCATACATACTGTTCATAATTTGTTACTAATTTACTTATTTACTTAATAGATAACACAAAAGTGACAAGAGAGTGGGTGAATAACACGTAAGAAAAAAAAACAATAGAAGGGCCTTACGCCTCGATTACTATCACAACCTCCGTCGCCAAAACTCACACTATCATGACGTGAAACACTATGAAATCTTGATAATGATTGGTCGTAGTTTTTAATTTAAAAAGATAACAAATCCTGGAATATTAATATCATTTAAATTGTACCATGTTGGCATATGGCGTTGAAAGTTGAATATAGTAGAATGTATTACTACCAGTTATGACGCTTTGATGTTACATTGAAATTACTTTCAATGTGCTGCCTTCCAGCGGCAACAGCTGAAAGACGACGAACGATTAACGTCCATTAACGTTCTCCAAAAAACATTCGATCGTTTTGCAGCGGTATAAGGTTTACTTTCATTCTTGTAACAGAAAATCTATTACGATAAACAGAAATGGAAAATTTATTAAAATCAAATAAAATAAAACTTAACGATGATGTAAAACAGCACCATAGATAATATTATAGGTTGGACTATCATTTTTGCACTCCAAAGTAGCAAATTAAGGCATTTTTTCCACGGTGTTCGAGGTTCTGCGCGAGATAATTAACACGACGCGACGGTGGGAGTGCCCCATAGATCTTTTTAATTGCAACTTTTGCTCTAAGTGACGTTGCAACTGGTATGGACAGGCGTGTCGCTTACCACCTTGTTCATCCCGTCACTTAGTCTCATAAAAAAAAAAGAATTCTGGATCTTATATCAAATATATCCAAATGAAAAACTCCGTCTCATATACCTATATCTCGACAGTAAGCACATCTCGACAGTTATAAAAGGAAGAATTAGTTGTAATTTATAAGACATGCTGTCTTTATAAAATCTTTTGCTCTATTCGCCCAGCATTTATGTCCTACAAATACCGGAAACGAGGAGCCGATGAGATAAAAAAAAACACTATAATATACTACTTACTACTAATTTTGACTAAGTAACGAAAAATTGTAGATTATATTGGGAGAACGTACTTATAACTTGTATAATATGCATAAGATTGACAACTATGGTTTCTGGAGTTTGGGAAACATTGACTATATAACTCTGCACAGCTTCAACTGAAATTAGAGTCAACATCCGTGTCAAAACAAATCTGCACAATATACTCTGCGATCAGAGTCACATTAAGGTTGCACAGCCAATTCCGAGACCAGAAACAAACAGAGACAACTAATCTGTGTAGTCTGCAGAACGTACACAGATCAGATTCAAACTAAGTTTAAACAGCCTACACATTAATCAAGTTCCCCGCCATACTGTAGAGAACTAAAAATAACTGAATCAGTTTAACAAAGATTTTCTTTCCAAAGATTTTATTAGTTTTAGTTTGTATGTTTAACTGTAAGTATTTCTGTATTTGTGTTTATAAATAAATGGTTACAATTACTATAAAATCAAAATCATCTTTTTTAAACGTACGATGTAGATCTCCGCTGAAACAATAAAACAAATTGAATAAAAAAAGAAAAAACAAGCATAACAAGAAGAAAAAAATAATTTTATCCACTAATCACTGTGTATTACAGTTTACGTATTAAAAAGGAAAATGTACTGCCTTGATATTCAACAACATAATATGTAAAAAAAAACAAACATGTTATTATTCGTCGAAACGAAAGCAGCTTTACATGGAACTGTTGTTCTAGCCCCGTGTACAAAATAATTATACGCAAACTAATTACGAAAAAGGCTTTGAATATTTTAAATTTAACCCTGTGTGAGTAAGCCTCAATATTCTGTTACTTATTGATATCAAAAGATTTCTAAGAAAATGTTCAATTGCATAACCATAGTTTATATCATGTATCCTATGAATTGTCTATCAAGTTTGAAATGTAGCTGTCTCACCCAACCAGTGGTTACACGTTAGTTTATTTGCCTGTCTGAATTTGGCTTGTAAAACTAAACCATAAACTTACTTTGGCTCAGCGATCCAAATATCTGCGGGCCTCCGAGATGATGCCACTTTCTTCGGTTCTGTGCAATCTCTCGCCAAATGAAAGCTTGTAATTCGCGCAGGTCCGCCTACACGGCGTCGCACATACCCTCAACCATAAAATCTTTGATATTTGTAAATTGCTAATTAATATTTAGGTTATTTAGAATAATATGTAGGACACTGTGTCCCTTAATTCAGTGTTCATATCGGCATTTCATATCACTAACCACTTACCTTATAAGTTACTCTTTTGTTTAATGGAGTCATGGTGACACACGAAGAGGTTATCTTTAGCATACTACACGCTTTACCCCACACTGCGCACAGTAGGCCCGAACTGATTATTCGTGATCCTAGTAACAATCTGTGAAATACGGATCTTTTTTATGAATAATAATCATATTCATGACAGTTTTATTCTTACGTAATCTCTTAAAAACTTCATAGTTTCAGAAAGAGAAAAAATTGTTTGGCTTTTTTGTATGGAGAAATAGTATGCATTTTACATAATATTATACATTTTAACATTGACTTACAATTATATGGACGTCGGGTCCGCGCTAAAAAGTGTCCGAACTTATAGGACGTTAAAATCGTATACAGGGCGTCATTCACGCTTTAGTCTTCGTTTGTTCGACTGACAGCGAAACAAGCAAAATTAGACAGTACTGCGATGACATTACAATTTAAATCAACGTTTTAGCTTTTTCATATTCCTTTACATGTTTAAATAGGTTGACTTGGGCCATTTTTTTGTGGTTTTTGTATTAGACCCGTCGTCCATTTATTTGTAAGTCAATGCATTTTAAGGAAAGAAAAACAAAGAAATACCTTAATGGATATTAATGCTATACAGTAAGTTCATAAACTTGCATTGGCTGGCACCGACTCCAAAAATAAATAAATAGATATGGTACATATTTAAGCATCAATAAATTTTTAGTGGTAAGATAAAACGTCAAAACAATCAGTAGGTAGGACATACCAATAATAATATTTTATTAAAATTATAGGTAATAAGGTTTGGACAAGATTTTTCATATTGTTATTATATAAATAAACCATAAATGAAACCATATTAATCAATCTATCCAAGATGGTAACCTATATCACAAACTCGAATTTTTTTTTCCGAAATAACGTTTGTTTAAATTTTCATTACACCGAAAACCGAATTATAACGAAACCGTTGTTTTTCAGGATATGTTGGATGTTTATCGCAAAGACATGCTTAGGTTCGGTTAGATTAGGCCAAGTTAGGTTTAAAAGAAAAATCATTTTCCTCTCAAAATTACATTCGAGGTTATGAAAATTCGAGCAAACGTTATTTCTGGAAAAGATCATTTCGGACTACTGATAGGTAGCCATCTAAGAATGAATGAATTAATAAGTTATTATAATACTGTATACAAATCGAAATAAGACAAACATAAATGTTAAGTCTTACGTGCATTGTTGTCGTTTAGATTAAATCTGTATTTTGTTGTTTTTTGCTTTTTAAACTTTTTGTGGTATTTGAAGTTGGATGAATTTTTCAAGTTTAATTAAATTTTTATTGAATTGATATTCAATTATTTTTTGTGAAATTACTCCTTTTTATAATTTTTTAGATTTTTAAAGTTTGTTTTCTACTTAACGTTCGCTATGGTTATAACAGATTCCGAATTTTATTATTACTGTAAAATTAAAACTTATTTGTTATGCTGATATAAAAAAATAGTATCAAACAGAGGTTTTTACTGTTACTGACGAGAAAGTTTTAAACGGGACACCGAAGGTTGCCCCAATGGTACCCCATTTATCTCATTTCTGAACCTCAATATGTCAACGTAGTTTATATTGTTTACGTACTTGCTCGTTGTAATTGTAGTTGTTGTTGTAGTAAGAAATTCCAAATTATCAATTATGAGAAATGAAGCAATTTGTGAACAGGCGATGATAACAACTTCTAATCTAAGTAGTGAGTGTAATTACTAATCTAGAGTGTGCACTCTCTTCTGCGTAAAAGTTGGAAATAATTAAACAAAAAATAATTACACTGCAAATTATAGTAAATCTCGTCCGAAAAGTAGGTTGTCATGTACGCTGAAGTAAAATTAGGTGCCGGTTGGAACCGTTAACAATAAAAATAAAAATTTTGGAAGCCATTAGTAAATATTTCGTTATTTCATGTTACCACGCTGCTAAGTCTAAAAAACAAGATTCAAAGTTGTCACGAAAGGCAATGTTCATGGTACAAAAAAATAAACTCAGTATTCCACAAACTGTTATGATTACCAGTTATCAATTTAGTAGCAGTAGAGTAAGCCATGTGTATGTTCATCCAAAGAAGTATTGCCACCTTACCTAATTCTGCCGTCAAGCAGAATGTGAGCATTACCGCGTTTCGGTTTTAAAGGGTTAAGGGTGCTGATGAAACTACAGACAAATGTGCCTTATCAACTTATGTCTCAGGGTGACGGGCGCAGTGACACTGCCCGTCAGATCTTTGTAATTTAAAGCACTGAATGGCACTGCAACTGGCGCACGACGTATTCGTCCTGTCACATGATATCATAAAAAAGTCCTACGGTGCGGAGGGGCGACCGCCGTAGTTTATATAATAAAATAAGTAATGCAACTCGAACTTTGATGCGCGAATGCCTAAACTTCGCTGCCTTTGGGAGCGAAGTAAATACTGCACGTAACCTTCGTTAATTACAGTATTTACTCATTGATATTTTTATACCAGCATCGCGCATTTGTGTCTCGCTTAAAAGAAACTTGCATTGACTGGCACTGACTCCAAAATAAATAATTAGATATTACACATATTTAATTATCAATATTTTTTAGTAGTAAGATAAAAGTTCAAACCGATCAGTAGGTCATTTTAACCATATTTTATTAAAATTATAAGTAATAGCTTTGGTCAAAAATTGTCACGTTATAATTGTATAAATTTAGTGTTCGATAGAGTGCAGCACGACAAACTTATTGAGGTTCTCAGTAACATAGGACTTGATTCCAAATATTTGGATTTCATTAGTAATCATAATAAAAAGACCATGAACTGACAGTAGAGGTAGACATCATGCGGGGAGTCAGGTAAGGATGCTTACTGTACCCCACTGCTATTTAATATATATGCGGAAACAATATTTGCAGAAGCCTTGGAAAACGCTGAGGAAGGCATCATAGCAAAAGGCCACGCGCTGAACAACATACGATATGCTGACGATACGACATTACTGAATTTGCTTCGGCGTGTTGATAGCGTTAGTGCAAGTTACTGTCTCAGCATAAACTTAAAAAAGAGGAAGATCATGATAGTTGACAGATCACAACATCTTACAACAAAAGATCTGGTTGTAAGAAATCAAGTAGTCCACTCTTACAAATACCTTGGCTACATTGTAAAAGACCAATATGATCATAGCGTAGAGATAGAAAATCGGATAGAGCAAACACGTAACGCATTTCTAAAGTTGATTCATCTATTCTGCAATCGAACCTTGAAGATCTCTAGCAGGGTGCGTTAGAAGATTTTGGAATGTGGGTCTACAGAAGAATTTTAAATACATCGTGGACGGATAGAGTGTCCAATGAAAGAGTATTGCAGATGGTGAACAAGAAATTAGAGGTCTTGAGTACTGTCAAAAAATGCAAACTACAGTACTTTGGTCATATAATGCGTAATAATAAACACGACCTACTCCGACTAATAATGCTAGGGAAGGTACAGGGAAAGCGACCACCTGGAAGAAGGCGTTCTTCGTGGCTTAAGAATCTTCGGACATGGTTCAACCTAAGCACAAAAACCTTGTTCAGTGCAGCTGTCTCTAAAATACCGATAGCCCTAATGATAGCCGACCTCCGGTAGGAGATTGCGCCTCAAGGAGAAGAAGAATTGTTGATAGATTGATGAATAAATAATTAGAATACTGTGTACAAAACGAAATAAGACAAAAATAAATTCAAAATATTACGTGCATTGTAGTCGTTTGGATAAAATCTATATTTTGTAATTTTTGGCTTTTTAGTGTAGCGACTTTTTTCAAACAACAATAAACACGTGTATTATTTGATGTAATTGTTTAAAATGTTTTAATTCTATAGTAAATGGCACGTGCTAGGCAACGCGAGTGCACCGCGAGATTATGCGAATGCGTGCGTCCATCATTGCATCACCATCACAAAGCGTCTATTCATAATGCACGGCAAGCGTGCACACATACAAGCCGCGCTGCTACAACTCCCTTCGTGGCCGACTGGTTACCATGCTGGTCTGCCACGCAAAGGTTCTGGGTTGGACTCACGGGCCGGGAGAAATATTTATATCGCCCATATCATGGGTTCCCCAATTTTTTGCTCACCACCCATTTAGGCAAGATAAAAACTTTAAATGCTCGCCACCTTAAAAAATAATAGAAAACACATATTTGTTGTATTAACTTAACATCTATAATCACAACGAAAAGAATCATATACATGTAGTGTAGTTTATATAGACAATTAATAATAATAAACTCATTTACTGGCCTTGAAAACAGTGATACATTTTATAATAAAATCAGAGACAGTGTTAATTAACAAGACAAAACGGTTTATGACTCAGCGGTCGCAGGAAATGACCTTGTTGAAGTATTGTAATTAAATATTTATTGTTGGACATCGAAACTAAAAGTAGATATCGTAAATAATATATTTTATTTTAAAACATGGGAACTTAGAATAAGTAACCCTATCAATATCAATACATTCCATAATATCAGTATCATACAGTATTAATTCAGGTTTTTTTTAATGCAGCCCCTGGACAGCATCAGCGCCTCCTAATTGCTTCCGAGGCCCCTACCGCCTCCCTAAGACTCTTAAGCGCTCCACTGGGAGAGACCACAAGAGACCACTTTGGGAAACTATGGCCTACATTTATTTATTTGGTGAGTTTGGGTGTAATTTGTGTTTGTCTATGTGTGTGGCCATGGCACCCGCGACACAGAGATTTCCCCAGTGCGGGGCTATGAGTATGTGCGCTATAAAATAAATATATTAAAATCTAAGAAAAACATTTATATAGAGTTACACTAGTTGTCGCAATATATTATGCTACCTAGTACCTTTGCGCTGTTATAAGGCAACCTACACGATACACAGTTCCGCCCTTAATCTTGAATGTTCACGTAACCTATTTAATTAGGTTAATCAAGACGTGATCCTCTTTTACGTGAATAATGAAGGTGTACATTACGCAGCATAACAATTACGCGTATAGTTATAAATTCATAAATAATAAAAATTCATAAGTGTTTATTTGAAAATAAATGGAATTTATTGTTATGCTTAAAACTTATGTTCATTTTTCTATTAAAGTTTTATTTTTCTATTTATTTATTATATTTCAAATTATGTGCAGTTTAGTTTAGTAATAATCACTGGATTTCTGAAGGTAAAACAACATTGTGATAACTCCATGACAAAGAACGTAAACAAAACCTTACGAAGCAGAAATCTCCTGTCATACATTTTCTAGAGGATACTCATGCCCACCTGTGAAATATCAAACCATGATTGATGGAATTGGGTTACTTCCATAATATACCAATTTCATAGAACATGGAGCATGAATTTCACGTCGAAATAGAAGTGTCACAATGAAACATAAATGATGCCGACGAGCAATTCGCATGCACGAAGTGTAACTAAGTGCGTATTTACACGGCGTATTTTATACACGCAGACGACGTGCGTTTATTGCTCCGTATAGGTTCAAAAAGCAGATTGTTGCATATGCTAAGCAGTAATGTGAGCATTACTGCGTTCAGGTGTTGCAAGATAAGGGTGCTGATTAAATTACAGGCACATGGAACTTGTCAACTTATGTCTTAGGGTGACAGACGCAGTGGCGGTGCCCCTCAGATCTTTATGATTTTAAGCTATGAGTGGCACCACTACTATTAAAGACAAACGTGTCACTTACCATCTGGCGCACGACTTGTTCGTCCTTTCACTTGGCATCATAATAAAAAATTATATCGATTGAAAAGCGCCTACAAAGCTATACAAACGTGCGCGAGAAGCGCATTAGAAGCTCATCTCTATCGCGTTTTACGCGCATTTGTATCGATTCATGGACTATGTACAATGAACTATGTTTTACCAATTTTTGAAACATTGTATTAAAAGGACTACATGAAACAAATCATGTATATGTGAAATTGTATAACTCTCCTATTTAAGAGTCTACACTACCTCAAATGGCTTTCGTTGATTCCGCATAACACTGAAAGTGTTGAATTAATCACTTCGAAAAAAATATATAGTAAAATTGAGAATACTCACTGATGACAACATGGTGTAAAACACGATTCCTAAACATTTTTACTATAGAAAAAAATCACAAACTTACCTCGAAAATTTACAAGAAAACCACAGTAAAATAGGTACTTTACGTCTCTGGAAAGCTATAAAGCTATAATTACATATTCTTGTTCAGTTTTTTTTTCTGCTTCGATTGGTCTGGGTCTCATATCTCTAAAATGAAAAATTAGCTCTGGACAGCTAACTTTTAACGCTTTTTTCTGATTAAGGAATTTTGAAACGATTTAACCCACATAAAATCCAGTGTGTTTTTGCGAAATGTGTGTTACATCAAGAAGACGTAATTACATTTTTCTGTGCCTCTGATTACAGCATTTTTGCGTTTCCTAATATTAAAATTGTACCACTTACAGCATTTACTTGGGTGTTGTTAAATACGAACGATGTGATTTACAGCGTTTTAAAGGTCCGAGTTTTAACAGTGCAATGAGTGTTACGATATTTAAAAACAAGTACAAACTTCTCCTTACGTCATTTTATCCTTCCCTCGCTTAATGTCACCGCGACTTACAGCAATCTTTAGTGAGTACGTATGCAGCAGTGAGGGTACTTGCGTGTGTTGTCCGAGGTTTTTATAGCAAAATCGAAAGTATTTTTTCAATTATTATTGCAAATATTTTTTCTTTTCCTTATTTTATTTTGTAACTATATTATATATATTTATTCAGACCATAAGAGTCAGAAATTAATGAACTACGTGGGACTCGTAAATACGATGCATTTAAATTATAGTGAAATTTACTCAAATCACCATGATTAAAGCGATTTTATTCGACTGAGAAATCCTACAAAGTTCAAAGTTATTGTGATATGTAGATATGTAAATATGTTTAGGTGATTATTATTCACTAAGTCACTAAAACGAATTTAGATACAATATCGCAAACAAGCCATTTTCTGACGCCCACGTTTAGAAACCCTGAGAAAAAATTATTCAAAGTATCTACTGAAATGATCATAGAAAATGCGTACTTTCAAAAAGACCAATTATGTAGAAGCTGGTTACCACCCGAAAATATCAATGATGTACAACCGGGTTGCAGTTCATGGAATATGACAAAGAATTACGACACTATTTAGAAGG
Source organism: Hyposmocoma kahamanoa (assembly GCF_003589595.1). Taxonomy (NCBI): domain Eukaryota; kingdom Metazoa; phylum Arthropoda; class Insecta; order Lepidoptera; family Cosmopterigidae; genus Hyposmocoma; species Hyposmocoma kahamanoa. The sequence continues at coordinate 2,283,820 of NW_020653383.1, forward strand.
TTTTAATTTCGAAGTCCTATAGTTGCTTATTGGATGCATTCATTCATAGTTTGGTTTTAATTTAAATTATAATCATGATAAAATGTTTCTATATTTTTACTATTAGGTCCGAAAGGTCATTACCCAGTGCCTACGAGGAATACGGATGGTTTAATTATTCTTGAATTTATACTAACACGAAATAATTTTAAATCTTTAACACACATGTTATCTACAGATTTTTTTTTTCTTGTAGGCACCAGGCAATAAACTAAAATAGAAAATATAAGAACAGAAAATGAAAAACTAATAATCAAGAGTGAGATTAGTTGTTGATTATTATTATTTTATTATGGAATTTAAGGAATTTATAATTCATCAGTTCTAAGAACGATGTAATATGGCACACATAGTGTCAATGATTTTATTTTATTGTGTTAAATCTCCAATATTTTAATTCGATTTGTTTCATTGTACTCAATTGTGAGCAAAGTCTTTTTCACAAATAGTGGTTCTTTTTAATAATAAACATTTTAAAAGCCATGTAAATTGCATGTGATTTTCACTACACCATTTTAATGTTACCTGCTTTGGTTTAAAAAATACTCTTACAGCAGTATTGAATTTCGTACATCTTCAAGAAGTTAACATTTAAACACCAAAAATGTGTTAACCAAATTAACTTGAAAGTTACAGCATTCTTTGGGGTTAAAATCTGAAAATCAAATTGTCGTAACCATTGACTTACAATTATAGTCGTAACCCACATAATCGTCATTAGGAGTAGGACTATTTCAAATCCGAGTTTATTGTTAAGAAGTCCTATTTTTTAAAGGTTTATTTGCTACATTTGGCACAAAAAACTCGAACCGTTTCAGAGCTATGATTTTTTTCGTTTTTGCAATTTTTGTTTTGGCTCCAGTGAAAAGTTGAGTTTTTGAGTTTTATAGCATTATCGCTTTCCAGTGACGATATACCAATGATGTTTTTTTTATATAAATTTATAAATTGATTTGATATTTTATTTTTAGTGCAAAGCGTAACTATTATACTTTTTAACCGACTTCAACAAAAGGAGGAGGTTCTCAATTCGACTGTGCCTTTTTTTCTTTTTTTTTTGTATGTATGTTACGCGAAAACTCATTTATGAACGACATTTGTGAACCGATTTTGATGATTCTTTTTTTTTATTGGAAAGAGAATACCTCAGAATTGGCCCCATTTAAATTTGAAGATACACCACTTCTAAGGGTGGGAAAATAGGGGATGAATGACTCATGAGGTTTTTTTAGTACTCTGTACTGATTTATCGCTTATCAAATTCTTACTTCTCGTTGCAATGGATTGTCAAATGCAATACATTATAGTTTGTATTATTTCTCAGTTGCTCGTTGTACCACAATACCATACTAAGAAACTCCAAGTAATTACTACGAGAAGTAAAGTAATTTGTGTAAATGAGTTGCCGTCAGCAACTCATCTTAGAAGTGGCTAAGTTGTTAATGTTTTTGTTTTTGTCATTCTAAGTGCTCATCTAGAGTGTTTACTGTTCAACATAAGAGTTTAAGTAGAAAATCTTTATTACTTCATACTGTTTCGGCTGAGAGCAGTATACAAATTTTAGAAGTATATAAAGTAAATAGCTTAGAATAATAACGCATAGAATGATAGTTTCATATCAAACGAACTGTCACAAGTAAGGCAAAAATAAAATTCATGTAGGCTTGTTTTAGTAGTACATTAATTAACGGTTTTAGTGAATATTTATATAAAAAAACAAGTTGAAACGCGTTACTTCCTTGTGGAATGTGATGTTAGTATCTATTTTATGTTTGTCTGACGTATTTTTACACTCATTTACCGCACATTTCGTCATTTTCTTTTAGCTAATATTCTGGAGCTGTTCGAGGTGCAAGTTGACCTTGAGCACTGAAGCCCCCCCCCCCTCTCTCGTTTAGGCCATTTGGGAGCGCTTCAATTTGCCTCACTTAGCGTGTGCGGGCTAGGTTTCTATACGTTATTATTCTAAGGTAAATAGTATATTCGTTTTTTTCATGTCTCCAAGCGGCTTAGTAAAAAAAACACTCTTGGTTGCTGAAATACCTCTGAAATTTCCGCCGCCAAGCAGTGATGTGATAAGTCAACTTATGTCTCACAGTGACAGGCAAAGTGGCAGTGTCCCTCAGATCTTTGCGGTTTAAAGCTCTGAGTGGCACAGCAACTGCTATGGACAGACGTGTCACTTACACTGCTACCAGATTGACTGCATGTTGTAGTGAATGCGTGAAGTTGTTATCAACTTCACGCAGTCGAGGTGTCGGATAACGCCTTCACGCATTCAAGGCGCGTTCAAATTAGCCGCTATTAGCCGCGTTGCAGCAGAGCAACAGCCGCGCGGCGATCGCGCTGCAACCGCGCGGCGGCCGCGCGACTGTCGCGCTGCTGAAGTGCGACCAAATTTTTAGTGATGTTTTATCTTTTGACTCAGTTACACGATGGATTCTGACGAAGAAACGTTACTTTCACTTTTTTGTTAAAACTGAAGAAAAAAAATTAAAAAGAATACCAGAACGTATCAACGAGAATTATAGACGTTTTCGAGTTGTTTGGGAGTGCTTATTGAGAATATGTTTGTTAGTAGGTCAATGGAATGTGGCATTAATTTCTAAATTCAAGATGGTTGCCAAGAATTTTCAAAAAAATATTTTTGGTAATCCTTATGGGAATGGCATTTATATCTGAATACATGATGGCTAACACGACTTTTCTAAATGCAAGATGGCGGGCACGATTTCTCAAATAATGGCAAGTTGAGTATAGTTTTCGACATATTTGAGGGTGCTCATTACGAATATAGCACTTATAAATCCAAGATGGCGGACACGATTCTTTTTAAATGGATTTTGTTTAATTTATTATATAAATATCCTCCCAGAAAATAATAATGACATTGAGCTTGTTGTTGTTGTCGTTGTCGGTGTCGGTGTCGGTGTCGGTGTCGGTGTCGGTGTCGTTGTCGTTGTTGTTGTTGTTGTTGTTGTTGTTATTATTATTATTATTACAATAAAGACGTATTGAGGAATAATATTCGCACATGTGATTTCCTTTCTCTGACAAAATCAGCCCAATCTCCGCTCAATCTCAAGTTTCCAATCATTATAAGCGGATCCATTACGTAATAATGCTTTTATTTAAGGTTTTCTTCAAATCATTTCAAACTTATACATAACACTTACCGCTGAAAGACAGCCTGGATTTGTTATAAAAATTCGAGTCACAAAACTTGTAATATAGCATTAAATAATCTCAGTACAAAATACCTACTAAATAAATCAACCTTCAAAGTTCGTGGAATAACATCTATTTGCCAAGTTTTATTGAAATCGATTACTTAAAGTCCGCGAAACCAGATTCAATCCCTAGTTTGCAATCGTAAGAGGTGGAATGTTTTTTTCAAATTTAAATGGGACCACTACTGAGGTACCCTTTTTTTCAACAAAAAAATCATCAAAATCGGTTCACTAATCGCGTAACATACTTAGAAAAATAAAAATACAGTCTAATTGAGAACATCCTTTTTTGAAGTCAGTTAAAAACGTATATAAACCTGATAGAAAGTGGATAAGCACTGGCTTTGAACATTGGTGATAATTAATCAGTTAATAAGTAACAATCCTTAATATTTAATGGATGGACCGTCGTGAGAAGATCTAGAACCTTTTGTGCCTCAGATACCCCTAATTACCAATTCTGAACAAAGCAGTACCTTAGCAATTTTCATTCAATCATCCATATACCTATCTATTGGATTTATCTCCTATATACTGTCTATATATAAAGAGATTGGAGTGGATTTTGCTCTATCTAGAATATACTTGTATGTCACGTATATACCACGGGGAAATATCTTTTTCTTTTTATGATACAAAGTGATGGGACGAACAAGTCGTGCGCCTGGTGGCAAGCAACACGCCTGTCGATAACAAGTGCAATGCCACTCAGAGCTTTATATCGCAAAGATCTGTAATTTCACCAGCACCCTTACCCTTCAAAACTACTGATTATTACTTTTTGGCGGCAGAAATACGCAAGTACTTTCCTGGGGGAACTCTTTCACAACGAGCTTTACTGCTACTAAATAATAGAAATCATTTTTCTATTCTTTCGAAATTGGAAACCATACAGCGTTATATTAACAATAGCTACGAGACTTTAGCTATGAGAACACTGAGAATATCCTTAATGTAATAAAATAAATCTATGACATTTCAAGATGGATCACTGGATATACATATTTATTATGTCAGTAAAGCTCAGGCCACACAGACGCGGTACAGCGGGAAAAGCGTTCCGGGAGCGGTAATGCGGGAAGCGAATTCACACCGGGCCGTGCCACACGGCAGTCCCACGCGTAGTTCGCGGCGGGAGAGCGGCACGAAGACGGCCGGTGTGACATTCAAAAGCAACCGTATTTCATTTTCTACTTAGATTTTAAGAAAACAAGATATCGTTGTCCGATAGTGTTTAACGCAAAAGATTTCTTATTTTTTAAACAAACCTACGGGCTCTTGACCGTTGACTTTTTTAAAGTTTTTCGACCGCAGTCATGACCGCGTAAATGTAAATCAGAATCGTGAAATAAAAAAGTGTGTATAAATAATGAAATATACGCGAGTACAATAATGAATCAGAGACTGGTGGTGCAGTAAAACCTCTCAGATTATTGTCGATCGGAGAGTCTTAACTACCCATTGTTTTGCATACTTAATGCTCGCTCGGCCCTAACAAGCACTCGAGTATTTACTACTGCCTCCGCACTCTCGGATACGGTAAAATTCAATCCCTCTCATTATGAATAGACGAAAAGAAAATTTCTATTTGGTTAAAAACTACTGATCATCTAGACATTTTCATAATTACTTTATATCATTCTTATAAAAAAATTATTTTCAATAAACAAATCAAAATAAAAGTATTTATGGTCTTGTGTATAGCACGCAGTAAAGTTTAGTGGTAGAAATAAGTAAGGTACTTCCCTGGAGTTCTACTGCTACTAAAAAGTTAAAGGTTTCTATGTTTATTTAAATTTTTTTAACAATTTTTCTAATGCCGTAGGCCGTAAAAATAACAAAGTAATGTTATTCTATACTCCTTACATTTATCTAAAAGAATCCAAAATAATAATAATAACAAGGCACATACTCATAACCCCGCACTAAGGAAACCTTGTATCCCGGGTGCTATAGACACACACATAGACAATCACAAATTACACCCAAACTCACGAGAAAAAGAAATACTTATCATTTTCATTAATAATTACATCTCTAAAAATTCAAGCTACACGTAACGCGTACATCGTTCAATGACATAACAAAATTTTAACGTAAATATGTAAATAAATATTGTACATTGCTTAATAAAATTATATTTCAATTTTTATTTGAATTTTTATTGATGTTCAATTATTTTTTATGAAATTACTCCACTAGTTTGTTATAATTATTAATATAAAGATCGAACACCTAGAAAAAATTCCTTGGATCCAACCGAACCGACGTTTTCTAGCAAACCGTGCCAGACGCTATACTAATTAAGCATAAGCTTTTTTCTAAGTGTTCGCTCTTTGTATTAATAATCAGAAAATTATATTGTTTTATAAAATTAATACACAAATGGCTATATATATATATTATATAGTCATTCCTGGTGAACTTCTTTTAAGTATGACAATACCTGTAACAGAGAAGTTCTTAGAACAGGTCACTTTAAACACGATAAAAAGAATAGTTTTATAAATTGGTATCTTTGCAAGTCTACAAAATTAAATTTTCTCATTTGCCATTTCATTTACAATAATTTTGATAATTAAGGGTTTGCATTAAAATGATTCACATAATGGTTTTATCGAATGAAAAAATGTACTGACGTTCGCGAAAAATATGTCGAAAATCAATTACTTTTCATCTTCCTGTGTTCATTTTCGATATTCGAAACATTTTCAGTGACTTCCATATTTAATTAATACAAATAAACATAAAATATTGTCGAAATACAACGAGATCAAATAAAAAGAAAATTACAATTTCTGCGAAAGAAATGTATACTGTAAAATTAAAAATGCAAATGAGAATAACATATTTTTGCGAAACACGATCCTTTGAGGAAGAAAAACATACAATGTAACAAAATTAACAACCATAAAATATTTAAAGTTCCTACATACCTAAAATGCGACTTAAATATGTATTAAAAAAAACACTAATTTTTTAAAATTTTTACTCTTCACAAAAACCATTCCTGTCTTTTCACAGGCTTATATCATATAATACACATAATAAAGCTACATGTGATTATACGTCAATAGTGCTTTTAATACATGAAAGTATTGAAAACAATACGAACTACATAAAACAAATCATGTGTGCGTGAAATTTTACAACGCAAGTACAAGAAAGTAATCGACTAATTTAATTCGTTGAATCTTTAAACCTCCTCCTGAAAAGTTGTCATTTTGCAAATGTTACACCAGGCGTGCGATATTGTTATGCCTCGATAAACCAAATTCTCAAAGTAGCGTTTCCGCAATTGCCCTAAAGTCCTAGGGAGTTTTTTATGATTTCTGCCTACAACACAAAGTGACATCTACCCCTCCTGGAACGGCTCTTGGTCATTAAAGGTAATGTCATGATTTAGACGCCATTGTATGATAACTACAACACATTTGTCACTGGCCACCCTATTGGTGAAAAAGGTGGCAGTACTTCCCTAAACGAACTCTTTCACAAGGAGCTTTACTGCTTCTAAAAACTATTTAATTATAGACATTTAATTGTTGATACTAATAATACAATTTTACATTATTCTTTTACCGGTCATCCTCGGATTAGTGTTCACTACCTAATTTCCGTGGCAATTTTTGTTACTATTAGATATTCGCCAGAGGGCGCCACTAGGTGTAAACACAAGATTCATTGCCAAAATCTGAAAAATAGTAAGAGTGACCAGTTTATTGTGAAAAGTGTATAAAAACCTTAATTATAGCTACAAATATGGACAATAAACGTTTGTGCTAAAAACCGTTTGTAAATAGTGAAATTTAATACAGTGGACACTTCAGTGCCAGAAGCGTTATAAATAAATATCAAGTAAGTGAATAAACCAGTACAAAATCTGAACACTATGTAGCGGAATTAGACGCAAAAACATAACATTAAATATACTGTGGAAAATTTTCATATTTTTAAATATTGTGACAAAAAAAACCGTTATAGTAGTAATATTGTTTGACTGACATAGTGAACTTTCGAGTCTATGCAATACACCACATAAGAAGGAAAGGCACTCAAATTTGCAGCTGTGACGTCATGTACCCGGTGGCTTAATTGGTGTAACATGTAACTCGTTTGTCGACAAATCTGTAGATCGTGGGTTCAAACCCAGGCAACGGAAAAAAAAAAGTTGTAGCGCCATCTAGTGAGGAGTAGCTGCAATTCTCATTGATTAAGACGAATTTAATCCATGTTTGTACGTTATTTCGCGAGAGGACAGCACCGGTTCGTTGTTCAAACTTGCGAATTCAAAAAGGAATACGAATACCTAACTCGACGTCAGATTCCGCTAGAGGGAGCCTCCTAACTTAATTCCACTATGGCAAATTATAATGAGTATACTTGTGCGCAATGCAGTACTATAATTTCCGGCAGAGCAAAATTACATTGTTCACACTGTGACAAGTTATATCATTTGGAATGTGGCAATGTAACTTTTAAGCGATACTATTTGATGAATACGGAGCATAGAACTCAATGGAAATGTAATAATTGCTACGAAGAGCAACATCAGGCTGTTCCTACTACTTCAAATGATACAGTGTTAAAACTACCACGTGACAATGTAACACAACGGAAGAAATTTGTTATAAATATCTCGGCAGAAAATTCATACGGTTCTTTATCAGTTGAAGATGAAGAAGACAGCGATACATATAAATCCCCCCGTACTTTACTAAACCGTAGCTGCCCTGAACTTGATACTCTGCAACGTTGTCACTTGGATGAGATGAAAGAAAAGATAAACCAATTACAACAACAATTGGATATCGCAGAAAATGAAATCACTAACTTACTTTCGCAAAACCATAATCTGGGGAAAAAAGTTTCCAAATACGAAGTTAAAATTAAGCAACTGGAAACAATATGTGGTTCTATGAAAGCTGTGGTTCCTTCCGGTTTATCAAGTACCACTAAGAGGACTCGTAAAAGCTTAAAGAAAAAAGCATTAAATTTTTCAGTTTGTGAAGGTAACAATGATAATAATAGTGAAGGGGAGCTCTTGTCGTTAGTTAAAATAAATACAATGAGCAGGAATAATAACGAATTGGATATAAACGACAGGGGAGGTTATAACGAGTTCACACATAACACAGTACCTTTAACTTCATCACCATTGAAAAACATCAGAGCTGAAACAAATCTTAATAAAAATACTGATGCGGACTCAAATAACAGGAAGTGCAGAGTAGTCGTTTTTAGCGATGAACATGGCAGAGGAATTCCTAAAATTCTCCAGAAATTACTTGGACATGATTTTCAAGTTATGTCTATTATAAAACCGAATGCTTCATTAAACCAAATTTTGGAATGCTGTGACATTATTTGTAAAGACTTTACCGATTTTGACTATGTGGTGTTCCTAGCTGGATCAAACGACAACAGTCCTTTAAGATTTAAATCCTTCCTTTATTATTATATATCTGTTCTTGCACACACAAACGTGTTAGTTAGTAAGATCTACAAAAACAAGTATTTGAACGAATATAAACAAAACAACACAATAAAAATGGTGTGCTCTCAGTTTCCTCATGCGCGATTTATTGAAACTTATCAATTTAGACACAATAAACTATACATTAGCCAGTCACTTTTACGTGATATACTAAATATAAACTTTGATGTCAAATACAAATACTTTATAATCAACCAAAATAAGAGTACTAACAAGTCTGATGTGTTGCGGGACCATGTATCTGTAGTCAATAGCGCTAACAATAATAAACTTTATGGAAAAAAATTTAGACAGCCAAAAATCGATGAGTTTTTTGCGGCTCTTCCAAATACCGAAAATTTGACACCTGTGTTGAATGATCCTTCATGCCTTGAGTTTTTTCGAGCATAACAATAATTTTGAAACAATGTCAATAATGCATCAAAATATTGCAGGTTTTTTGGCTAAAAAAGATTATCTTGAGGTTGTATTACAGGAGATGCGAGAGCGCGGCACTAGTATGGATGTTATATGTTTGAGTGAGACTTTCATTCGTAAAGGTAGTGAACGTAATATTGCCCTAAATGGATACAAACTTGTGTCATCGTACTGTAGACCAGACAAAAACAGAGGTGGAGTCTGTATTCTGTGTAAAAGTAATATAAAATACAAAAATACTGAATTATTAAATATGCTTGCTGCTGATTTGGTTTTTGAAGGCTGTAGTATTGAGTTAGTGGACTGTAAATGCATTATTATATGTTTATATAGAACCCCAAAGTCAGATGCAAACATATTTCTATCCAAACTGGACATATTACTTGACAAATTAAAAACTAAAACTCACAAATATAAGTGCATTGTTACCGGTGACTTGAATATTGACACACTAAAAAGAACTAATAAATCAATTTTATTACAACAAGTAGTAGAAAGTTATAATTTTCAGTTTCATGTAAAAGAACCTACACGGCATAATGCTTGCTTGGACCATATCATTAGTAACATTGCGCAAAGTAAAACTACCATACCTAAACTGGGGTTATCAGACCATGATCATGCACAGATTTTAACTTTTAGAACCCACAATAAAGTAATTCCTGTACAATGGTACCACATCTACAAACGAGATTATAGTAAAGAAAATCTACAAAAATTTAACGAATGTATGAAAAGCATGACTTGGTCGCACATCTATAATGAACCATCCCTTGGCATTGCTTTTGATGAATTCCATGATTTATTTACACTCTTCTTTAGACTTTGTTTTCCAATACGTAGAATTAAAATTAATTTAAATTCTAAGAGTCTTAAATGGATAACTAGGGGTATTAAGAAGTCTTGTCACCGCAAACGATTGTTGAGATTTAATCACTACAAACAACGTACTCAAGTTTCAAAAGCGGCGTATTTAAAATATAATAAAATTTTAAGGAAATGCATTAATAAATCGCATAAAATATCCAATAGTTTATACTTAAAAAATTCAAAAAATGTTTGCAAAGCTTCATGGAATATTATTAAAAATGACTCCCCTTATAACGTGCATGACATAGAGAAAATTATTTACAATGACAAAATTTTAGACAATCATGTTGACATTGCTGAAGCATTCAGTGAACATTTTGGTAACACAAAGGTAAAGCTTACAAATAATTCAGTGAAGGTAATAGGGCCAAAAATCAATGAGATTGATAGGTTTACGAATAGTATTTTTCTCTATCCTTGTACCCCAAGCGAAGTTTTAAAAATTATAATGACTTTAAACAATACCCAATCGGGTGGATATGATGAAATACCTACACATGTTATTAAATTAACTTCTTCTGTAATAGCCCCCATTTTGAGCTATTTGATCAATCTATCCTTTATTGAAGGTGTGTTTCCCCAAAGACTTAAATTTACTATCATTACACCAATTCATAAAAAAGAGGACAAGAAAATTTTAAATAATTATCGTCCTATAGCACTAATACCAATATTTAGTAAAATTTTTGAAAAAGCTATGCACAACCGCCTTGTTAATTTTATTAATAAACACAAAATTTTTAATCCTGGCCAACATGGCTTTCAGAAAGGCAAGTCTACAACTACTGCTGCTTTTCAGTTGGTCGATTGTGTTACCAAAAATTTAAATTGTGGTCATCTCACGACTGGAATTTTCTTTGATATGACCAAAGCATTTGACTTTGTGTCTCATACTAGATTATTAAATAAATGTGAACTATATGGCATACGGGGTATGGCTCTATCATGGTTAAACAGTTATGTTATAGGTAGACAACAGTGTGTGGAAGTAACAAAATTGACCAATAGCCAGGAAATACTTAAATTCAGATCAAAATCACGGGTCATTTTTACAGGCATCCCTCAAGGTAGCGTCCTGGGCCCACTGTTATTCCTGATCTACATTAACGACCTTCCCACAGTAACCAAGCATGCATGTATACTGTACGCGGATGACCTTTCTATATTGATTCCTAACGTAAACAAAAAACTTCATAATTTAGAATTAAATAAAACAGTTGCTTCGGTCATTGATTGGCTACAATTAAATAACTTGAGCGTAAATTTAGGTAAAACTAAAGTTGTTCAATTTCGCAATATTAATTCAGTGTGTCACGACCTTGATATTACATATAACAATGAAAAGATTGCCAGTAGTAATGAGATAATGTTCTTGGGTATCATTTTGGATAATAGATGCTCGTGGAAGTTACATATTGACCACGTATGTAGTAAAATTGATCGTTTCTCATATGCTCTTTGGCGTTTGTCAAAAACTGTAAGTCAGTCAGTTGCGCTTCAAGCATACCATGGATATGTCGGTTCAGTAATTGCGTATGGTATTCTACTGTGGGGCAATTCATGTGATATTGGAAGGGTCCTAATTTCTCAGAAACGCTGCATTCGATCAATTTGCAACGTGTCACGTTTGACTTCATGCAGACCTCTGTTTAAGAAATTAAATGTACTGACAGTTCCTAGCTTGTATATTTTAAAGGTATGTGATTTCGTAAAACAAAACCCTTCTTTGTTCAAGCGTCATGAGCCTTCATTCAACACAAGGTTTCCAGACAGACTTACTGTACCAGTAAAAATAAAAAAGGAAGTGTATCAGCGTAATTGTTTTCCTATGTGTGTAAAAATTTATAATTCCTTACCGCCTGAATTTAAAAACATGACTGGTGCTGGCTTCCGCAGAAGGTTATCCCGATGGTTGGCTGACTCTTGTTTTTATTCCGTTCAAGAATACTTTGACCGCAAAATTGTGTTGTAGACAATTGAAATGTATTATTTGTTGACATTAACTTTTTATTTTCAATTAATTTAATATAAATTTGCATGCTGTAACCAGCTAAGTGTGTGAATCTATTGTATGAATGTGTAACATCTATGTAAACCACACTTACTGCGAATAAATTTATCATTTATCATTTATCATTTATCATTTATTATATGTATTAAATATTAGATGTTTTCTTCCTGCAATATTATTTAATATTCGAGTATTGTATCGTGAAATATGATTTAATAATTACACGATAATATACTTGCATATTTAAATAATAAAATTTGCCACGGAAATTAAGTAGTGAACACTAAGTCCGAGAATGACCGTTTAACGCACACACACTCATAGCCTCTCACTAGGGAAATCCTGTATCGCAGGTGCCATGGACACACACGTAGATAGACAACCACAAATTACACTCAAACTCAAGAAAGTAATAAATGTAGCTCATACAAATATTTGTCCCTACCTGGGAATCGAACCCGGGACATCTGCGTGGTAGTCCAGCATGGTAACTGTTCGGCCACGAAGGCAGTTAAACACTGTTACCACGGACATATCATTATTATTAAATTATAATTCTTTTTTAATACAGTTGCTCAAAACGTGGTATTTTTCGCACTACAAATCGTGCGGAAAGTTGGATTTCTCGCACTAGTGCTTTTTACTTTTCCAGTTTTTTTTTTTAATTTACTGTTGTTTTAAGTCTTAAACATAGAACTAAAGAAGTTGTATATTTAATTAATATTTATGTGCTTTGTGACGTACATAAGTCATTCGTCATTAAAACTTATATTTATTTACAAATACTATAATATAATGAACGTATCGAGTGGAGGTCTCTGCCTACCCTTGAATGGGTGACAGACGAGATTTTTATGTATATATTTATTTGTTCTATGTATTACAGACAAATTGTATCTCACTACCGTGCACGGGTTCCTAAAGAAGTTTAAACAAAAGTACCAGGACTTCATAATAAAAAAAGTGGTTACAGACCGATATTACAGAAAATAAACAAAAACAGCACGTTAGAACTAGATTTCCATAGACTTTTAACTAATCGTTGCAGTGGTAGTATTTCATTATTATAATTTACTAGCAGAAAATGAGTTTTTTTTTAAATACTGTTTTATTTTACTTTCAATGTAGTTTTTTCGCAAATGTATTAAAAACGTCGTTTGATACACGTGCGGATTTGTCATTTTCACTTGTCTCGCGTCTTGACCCTCGCCTCTGGCTCGGGCCAAGAAGCCTCGAGACTCGTGAATAATGACTAACTTTCCGCACTTATATCAAAAATAACTATTCCTTTATTCCTAGTTGTACATTTCGTACGGTTATTATATCCATTTCCTAATCCTTATTTTACCCAAATCCATTTCTTAAATTCCTTTACATATAAAAAGGTTTTCTCGTTTGCAATAACGTTAAAAGAACAATCTAACTATACCAACGATGTCCGCGATAAGCCAAAAAAAGAGAAAAGTTTACCTACTTTTCCGGCTATTCGAAGAAACACAATGGTTGTGACATATTTATAATACTTTTTGCAACTGCGTGTGGACACGGTTTTTAAAGTGATGAAAACACAATTTCTTTGTCTTCATCGAAGTCCGAGTCCGTGCTTCACTCGTATCGGGTTTGCTGAAAACCAGTGCTACAGGTAGATTTTCTGCCTGTACCCACCGTGTAACTATGAAAAAAATTAAACTCTATCACGCAAGGCAGTTACAACAAACATTTTGCTGACGTAGCCCCTTTCAAATGAAACCCGCTCCTGTTAATTTATATTAATTGAGAAATTAGAAAAGATTTTTTTTTATCATACCAAATGACGAGACGAACAAGTCATGCGACTGGTGGTAAGTGACAAGCCTGTCCATAAGAGTTGCAGTGCCACTCAGAGCTTTAAATCGTAAAGATTTTGTGAGCACTGCCCCTGCGCGTGACGGGCGCAGGGGCCTGAGACTTAAGTTGACAAGTCCCATGTACCTATCATTTCACCAGCTCCCTTACCCGTCCAAGCCGAAACGCAGTAATAATAATATAATTCTATAATAAAATATAAATATTCCCCGCACTAGGGAAACCCTGTATCGCGGGTGCCATGGTCACAGGGGTAGACAACGACAAATTATAATAATAATTGTAGACCATACAAATATTACTCCCGGCCCGGGAATCGAACCCGGGACCTCTGTGTGCGCAGTCCAGCGGTAACCGTTTGGGCACGAAGGCAGTTCATGCTCACACTAATGCTTGGCAGCAGAGTTTTTAAAACTGATTTCTCGGTGGACACCTATTACTTTACCGACTACCTTCTATATAATACCGGCCGATATGTTATAGGCGTTACCAACAAACATAATCTATTTTGTTATATTTATTTAAGAATCGCCTTTGGTTGCCTGAAATAAATTTAAAAAAATTTGAGGCATAATTTGACTGCAACTCTGAAGGCCTGTTACTCGTGTAAATAAATTCAAATTCTTCAACACGAAGAGTCCAATCATGTAGAACCCCGTGGAATAACATTAGAAGTACGTTTAAATTACTTTTCAATTGAATACGAGATTCAGCATATATGTTTTCACCTCGATAACGACACATGTTTCGTATACGCTTCACGTAGGCGGGCTGGAGTTATTACTTTTACATCCTAGGAGCTAAAACTCTTACCTTTTCAATTGATTTTTTTTTTAGGGATTGCTACGTGTTAAAATATTTTATGAAATAAATATGTTTTATAAGGATGGCTACTTGTTGAAATACTTGAAATTATTTTTCTTTTGTTACTGATACACAAATACATTTATTTTAATATAACCGTAATATTCTGTTTATTTACCGCGTTCGTGAATTTCGTTTTTTCTCAGAGGTTGACTGGTAGAGAATGCTTTTAGCATTAAGTCCGCCTTTTGTACCCTTTGTATTGTGGTCAATAAAGTTTAATAAATAAATACAATGTAAAAATAAAGAAAAAGAAAATAATCATGTCATATTTTATATTTTTATGCGTAACATTGTACGTCCTCAGTCCATGTGAAAAGCAAAGTAGTTAAATCTGGTTTCTACGGTTCATGAACTGCCTGCAGTTAGGTATTTATGAGATGGCAGTGGTTGTCTGTCACTGCAGTGAGTAGTGTTGTATGCTGCAAATATCAACCGCCTGCTGTGCAAGAAATTACGGTAAGGTCAACATATTAACTACCGTAACAAAACCTAACAGTGAGACCTCAAGTGTCGTCCCAATGATCTACAAAGTGTAACCCTACAAGTGCGTTTGCTTACTGCATCCGATTCGTATTCGTCCCGATTCCGAGACTATACAGACCTAGAAAACTCGGACCCATTTCGGATGTCGCTTGTACACTAAATCCGATCAGAGATAAAATAAACCCTGTGACATTTCGGTTCGTCGTTTCTAGGATTTGGATCTGGGGGTCTACTCTCGATGTCCGTCCGACATCCGTCCGAAACAATTACTGGCAAATAAGTAATATTCGACAAAATTAAAAGACAAGTATCCAGTATGAAGCTTCATTCGCATCACGCGTCCTGTCATTTGGTCAAGTATTGCTTATTTGGCAGTAATTGTTTCGGACGGATGTCGGACGGACATCGAGAGTAGACCCCCTGATACGAATCGGACGTAGTGCCCAAACGCTCTTGCCTAATCTAGCCATAAAATGGATAAATGGAGAAATACATGTACGAGGGCGGTTTGATAAAAACGTCAGTTCAAGTTTAAATAAAAAGTTTTTTCGGAATTTATTTTTATTTCTTCATTTAGAACTCCTTACTAAGCAAACGACGTTACATTTTAGAATTAGCGCGAAAATAAAAAAGAATTGGAAATAAAAATATTAGATGAGGTCAACGATATCTATGTACTGAGGTCATTGACTTACAATTATATGGATGTCGGGTCCGCGCTAAAAAGTGTCCGAACTTATAGGGCGTTGAAATCGTATACTAAGCGTCATTTACGCTTTAGTCTTCGTTTGTTCGACTGACAGCGAAGCAAGCAAAATTAGACAGTACTGCGATGACATTACAATTTAAATTCAACGTTTTAGCTTTTTCATATTCCTTTACATGTCACTACGTTTAAATAGGTTGACTTAGGACATTTTTTTCGTAGTTTTTATATTAGACCTGTCGTCCATTTATTTGTAAGTCAATGACTAAGGTCAACATATTTTTTGAAGATGACGAAAACGAAATTCCGAGTATTCCATTTCTCAACTGCAATCAGAACACCAAAACTTGTCGAAGTATGGTACGAACTATTGCCACATCTCTCGTTATTTACCGATTTGCATCAAATGAGGAAGTGATGGCTGAAAAACAGAGCCTTACTGTTCGACAAAAAATTGTTTTTTGATTGGTTGAAGACGTTGGGATATCGCTGGTCAAAGTGTGTAGAGTTAAAAGGTGATTACGTAGAAAAATAAACCATAATTTAAAAAAAATGTTTTTTTAATTTCTCAAAGTCACGGATTTATCAAACCGCCCTCGTGTAGTATACATATAGACTTATAGATGTGTACGGGAAGTCTGTCACCAGAAGACATAAGTTGACAAGTCCCATGTGCCTGTAATCACACCAGAACCCTTACCCTTCCAAACCGGAACGCAGTACTGCTCACATTACCGCTTGGCGGCAGAAATAGATAAGGTGGCAGTACTTCCCTGGATGAACTCTTTCACAAGAAGCTCTACTGACCATTTATACAAAATTTATTACTAAACATTACGAAAGGTCAGTGCTAATTCAGACCTCGTGTGATTAGAACGTGTCCGTTGCGAGGTATCGAAAGTATTGGTAATAAAGAAACCGGTTGTATTTTACCTGAGAGCCCGCTCGGCGTCAAGCCGGTCGGTCTATTGTTCTCGCGAGTGTTGAATGCAATGGGCTTTATCTCTAATTGCTAATGAATTTGACTGCAGTGATAGTAGACTTTACGTGAATAGTAATAACGATTTGTCGTCTGCGGAAGAAATGATGTTAGAAGAACTTGATAATTTAGAGGACAATACACAAATTGATATAGGAGACATGGACTTACAAAATATAGAAGTAGGTAAAAGACGAAAAGAACGTAATGAAGAAGAAGAGTGGACCACGGTAACCAGAAATGCTAAAAAAGAACAGAGATACACAAAACCCCTCCAACATCCTACCTATACAGGTTTCGGTCGTAACAAAGGACAAATTACCTAAACAATTTGCTCTTGCGAAACTTCTTAAATTCAATGACATTACCGATAAATCTAAAGTGAAATACGTAAACCCATATAAGTTGCTAATCACATTTGAAACTGAAAGTAGCGCAGACAAATTCATGATCTGCCAAGCATTCACCGAGTTGGGTTGGAGGAGACAAAAGACTTGGGAGGTCGCCCTGTCATACGGAGTTATACGTGACATCGATCCCGATTTGTCGGAAGAAGATCCCTTTAAAGACATATCTTGCGATGTTGAGGTTATAACCGCTAAATGGTTAATCGTAGGACTGAAGAGGGGTGGATTTCCAGTGAAACGGTCCGCATTGGAATTAGCGGACCTTCTGTACCACCCTATGTACATTTATTTGACTTAAGGGTTCGAGTCGATACGTACAGTTTCCCAGTTACGCAATGTTCCAGAGTGTTGGAGATTTGGTCATGTGATCAAAATGTGTCCATCAAATAAAATAATATGCCCAAAATGTGGTCAACATCACGCGAATTGTGAAATTACGTCTTTCAAATGCGTAAATTGTTCAGGGAAGCACATGGCTTTATCTAAACAATGCCCAATATTTAAAAAAGAAAAACATCTTAGAGAGCTAATGGTTGTTCACAATTGCTCTAATCTAAAAGCTGTATCCGTGTACGTACAATTTACATACGTACGTACATACGTATTTTGTACGTACATTTTGTTCAATCGAACAAAAGGAGAATCGAAGCTCAAGGTCCTGCCCAGAACTCCACTCAGGAAGAACTTGAATCGACTTTAATAGCCACAACATCCTATGCAGAAGTAGTAAAGACAAAGTTCTTGAATAGTGAAATACCTCGAAATACGTCGAAACTGCAGAACAAACGACAAAAAAAGAAAGTTCCCTTATATTTAACACCTAATGTTATAGCGCAAATAGATATGACAACCAGTGATGGTTCCTCTTCCGCATTTGAGGAGGAACCGGTAATCAGACAAGAAAAAGAACGCGCTCTAAATGAAGAAAGAAAAAAGAACAAAGAATCCGTTAGCTCATTACTGGAAAGACTGAAAGAAATAATATTAAAGAAGAAAGATGAATTAATTATGCAGCTCAAAAACATAGTTAAATCAGTTGTAGACTGGGTGGTTTCTTTTGTGACGAACTCGATGCCTAATATTACGACAATCAAAAATTTATTTAGTGCAGTGAATGGATAGGTCTGTTAGGAAAAATATTAGTTTAAATATTGTACAGTGGAATGCTCGCAGTCTGAGACCTAAGCTAAAATCATTCGAGCCGTTATTGATCCACGAAATGGTACACATTGCAGCGGTAAGTGAAACCTAGCTCGAACCAGATACCTTTTTAAAAGTAAGGGACTATAACATCTTTAGGCTAGACAGAGAAGTTTCTTATGGAGGCGTTGCTATTTTAACCCATAAATCAGTTCAGGCCCAGCGCGTTCCGATTCTAATTCCCAATAGAGGTTTAGAGGTTGTTCACATTAGGATATTTAACTGTGAACACATAGAAAATGTTTTTATAGTATATTGTTCACCTGGTACGATAACTAGTGATAGTGATTGGCTATGGCTATTTTCAAATGAACAGAGCAAGTCTATCATAGTCGGAGACTTTAACGCACATCACACGAGCTGGTCGTATAAAACAGATATTAAACGGACTCAGATTATTGACGCATTATTCAATAATAATGCGTAACGTAACGTAACGCAACGTAACGTAGCTGCTCAGTAGCAGCTACGTTACGTTAAACGATGGTACACCCACACGCTTTAAATTCGTTGATAGTAACTTACGAGAGTCATCACCAGACATTACCATGGTCACGTCAGATATAGCGGTGAGACTTAATTGGGTAGTTACCAATGAATCACTGGGTAGCGATCATCTCGTTATAAAAATTTCAAAAACTTTTAGGTGTAATTTACATTTTCGTAAAAGACGTAATTTCAAATATGCTGATTGGGAATCGTACCAGTCATATTTGAAAGAGGTATTTACAGATTTAAGTTTCCCTGAAAATCCTCAAGGGGCTTATAATAAATTTATAGAGCAGTTGTACAAGGCTGCAGACAGACACATACCTTGTATTAAAATTTGCCTTAATCCGGATTCTAAATTTCGCCCTAGACCTTACTGGAACCCCGCGCTGTCTAAAACAACTGCGCTTCGTAGATTGGCTTTAGCCAATTTGAGGCGAAATCCCACTCGTCAAAATTGGGATATACTCAAGGAGAGGATTCATGACTCCGCAAAATTCTTGAAAAAAACCCAGAGCAAAGCATGGCACACATTCTGTGATTCGAGTGATACTATAACGTCCTCGAGTGACATGTGGCGTAGAATGAAGTGGCTTAAGGGATATAGGATACACAGGCCGTTTGTGGATGAAAGTACATCAAATAAATTGCTACGAAATTTTGCCCCTGACTATGCATCCCCTCACAAACCTAATTTTTATTCGGATAACCCATTATTGGAATACCCAATTACAGTACAAGAGCTAGAGAAAAGTATTAAATCCAAAAATAAATCCCCTGGCTGTGGCGAAATCTCCTTTTCTTTGATCAGAAATCTTCCTGAAATAGCCAAGACGATTTTAGTAAATATGTATAACGAAACATGTTCAATAGAGGTTTTCGGCGGTTCGTAATTTTGCGAGTCAGACATAGCGGATTTCCGAAAAATAACACTTGCAAACAGTGTAACAATGTATTGTGTGATTACAATTAATTTAACACAATTATCTTCTTATATTAACTCGATATCGAAAGATCTAAACTGCAAACGCGGCAAGTTCGACACAGAATGGCACACCTCCACGCTCGTTTTTCCAACGTCAAAAAAGTTCCTCTCCCCGCCACCACGTGGCGTGCTTGCGCTTCTTTTCCTCCAAGCCAACTCTGTATTGACCTTACCCAAGCCTACTGCTTGGCGTTTACAATCGATAAATCTAGATGGCGTTGTAATTAAATTAAATTAAATTAAAATAATTAAGTCAAAAATTACATATGGTGTCGCTATGGTGACAGCACTCCGACACGGCCATCATGACCTCTCACACGTCCTTGTGGGGGGATATCTGAAGACAAAAGAGTCTGCACAGTAAAACACTTCCCACTCGGCCTTCCTGACCATTAAGGGGTCAGGACTCAATCGTTAATTACGAAATGAATGCATACTTGTCTTCAAACTTTATTTGAGCTGTACTCATGATACTTGAGTTCGGTAAGAAATGAAAACAACCCAAATGTGATTGCTTAGTACTAAGTAAAATAAATCATCGGTTGTCAAACAAAACCCAAATATCGCCGTGTAACACAAAGATTAGGCATCCAAGTCTCTATTTTTTTTTTAGTTGCTTCTATCCAGCAACCATCTTCTCACACCAGCACACGCCAACGCATGGACAACCTACATCCGGTATCCATCTCACACGGAACCTTCGCCTCTATCCGGCAATTCGGGCGACCGCTTACACCCCCAAACCAAACGCACGCCACCTACCATTATGGCCGCACTGCGACGGGAAATCAGGCCCGATTTTACGCCTACGTCTACGAATGGCTGAAGATGTACGCAGTCTGAGCCAAGGACACCTATGTTCACGAGGCAATCAATGACAGTGAATTTTGCGTGACAACTTTAACGTCATTACTGTCGTCATTGTCTAAGTCCCTGTCATCTAAATGGTCATTACTATCAGGCATTTTTCTGAGACGGTCGTGTGCATACTTGTACGTCCTATTAGAGTCGAGGGCCCGTAGTACATACCGATCGCCAGCTAGCACTTCTATTACCTTGAAAGGACCCTTATACTTAGGATCAAGCTTCGTCTGATTGCGCTCCTCGGTCTTCAGTAGAACAAAATCGCCTGTAGAGAAGGGTCTCACTCTCGCCTTAGTAGAGTCGAATCGTACCTTGTCAAACGCAGAACTTCTTTCCATGCATTCGACTGCCTGCTTCCTAGCTCGTTCGATGTCGATCTCTGGCTCATCATCACCAGCAATTAAAATATCAAGAGGCCTTGCAACCTTACCGATCAACAATTCCAGTGGGCTAGCTTTTACAACTCGGTGCATGGTACAGTTAAGAGCGAGCTGAACGTCTGGTAGAGCGTCTTGCCAAGATCGGTTACTAGTCTCTACTGCAGCTAGCATATTTTTCAAGGTGCTTATGATACGTTCCACCTGACCATTAGCACGTGAGCTACCCGTCGCTATCAAATGTAACTTAATGTTAACAGAGTCGCAGTAGTCTTTAAAATCTCTACTCGCGAAGCAACGACCCTGATCAGCAATAAGGCGAGTCGGCGCACCAAACAAGGCAACACTAGCTTTGAGAGCCTTGATACTGTTAGCCGTATCAATATTAAGGGTATGGTGAAGTAAAACATACTTGGTAAACGCATCGATGAGCACGAAGACGTATTCTTTCCTGCCGTTCTTTCCACTTAGCTTACCAGTTGCATCAACGTGTATCGTATGCCAAGGGGTTGCTACCTTTGGTATAGGATGCATATCCGCCTGTATCTTACCGGAATGCGATTTGGAGATTTTGCATGTAATGCAGTTTTCAACAAATCTCCTAACATACTTCGTCATGTTGTCGAACCAGTACAAGTCGTACACTTTCTCTAGCGTCTTTTCCCATCCCAAGTGTAGCAAGCCCTCGTGAACGTTATTAACAACAGACCATCGGAATGATCTAGGTATCATTGGCAAACAACGAGTCTTACCAAGTCGCTGAATCTTACGATACATGACACCTGAACGGATTTCGTAAGTCTTGGACACATCATTAGGTAGTTTACCTTTCTTTAAATTAGTCGAAAGTTTTATTAGCTCTTCGTCTTTTTGTTGTTCCGCCATCAACCAGTGGTCGCTTAACTCGGTCAGGTTAATTTGCTTAGACTATATCTTTTCAATCACGGCGCTATCTCTATCAGCAGGTAAGGGATTCCTAGAAAATAAGTCGGCATCTGGCATTCGCTTACCGCTTCGGTGCACTATATCGAAATCAAATCCTTGCAGGAACGCCCACCACCTATGTACTCGCGGCGTCAGATCTAATTTCCTTCGGGTAGATTGAAGAGAACTGCAGTCTGTTACCACGACAAATTTGCGCCCGTGTAAGAAATGCCGAAAGTGCTTTACGGCGTTAACAACGGCGAGAGTCTCTAACTCGTAAGAGTGGTATATAGACTCTGCGGCTGTCGTGCGTTTGCTGAAATACGCAACGGCATGAAACTTACCTTCCTTGACTTGAATCAGCACTCCGCCGTACCCAATAGAGCTCGCATCAGTATGCAGTTCCGTTTTAAGAGCCGGGTCATAAATTGTGAGCACTGGTTCGCTAGTGAGAATAGAAATGATCTGCTGTCTGACTACTTCCAGTTTCGGTTTCCAGTCTATCTTATTGCCGGAGATCAACCCATACAAGGGAGCCATAATCTGCGAGAACTTTGGCACGAACTGACGAAAATATGAGACCAACCCGATGAACTGACGCAGCTGCGTTGTCGTCCTAGGTGGTGGTAGAGCAGTCAAAGACTCTACCTTGCGAGTGTTTGGGCGAATTCGCCCTTGGCTTACTTCGAATCCTAGGTACTCTACCTTTTGCTTTAGGAACGCACACTTTTTATGGTTTAGCGAGAACCCCTTTTCAGCGAGAAGGTTGAGTACTACCTGCTGTCTTTCCAATGCCTCCTCCGCGATATTTGCGACGATGAGTACATCGTCCATATACACCATAACGTAGGTGTTCACAAGATTGCCAAGAGCATGAATAAGTTAATAAGTCAATAAGCTCGCTGAAAAACTGACGGCGCATTCCGAAGTCCAAAGGGCATCGTTAGACATTCGAACTGGCCCTCAGGCGTTACAAAAGCTGTTCTCTCTATCGACTCTAGCTCTATGGGGATCTGGTGAAAACCTGAAGGTAAGTCCAAAATCGAGAAAACGTGTCCGCCGTGCAACCGAGCAATCTGATTCGAGATGAGCGGCAGGGGAAATCGGTCAGGTATAGTATTGTCGTTTAATTCGCGGTAGTCCACGCACATTCTGTCGGTGCCGTCTTTCTTTTTTACAAGAAGTATTGGATTAGCAAACGGTGATGAACTACGACGAATTACGCCGGCCTTCAGTAACTCGTCAATCTTATTTCTTACAACCTGTCGCTCATCGGGGCTCAACCTGTAGGTACGGCGATTAACTGTTCTATGGGGGTCCTTCAAACGTATCTGCATTGATTCAGTTTCAGCAGGGGTCCTAGGGACTCCGATTGTCAAGCAATGTTTGAAAGATTTCAAAATCTCAATCAGTTGGATTTTAAGATCGGGGGGGGGGGGGG
>NW_020653383.1:2307550-2338788 GCF_003589595.1 Hyposmocoma kahamanoa
GGGGGGGGGGGCAATCTGTATCAATGAGGTTCAAGTCAATGTCAATATCGTCGATAACCTCACATGATTCGACGACTCGGATCTTTTCGAATTTCAATTTATCTGCTGACATGTGAAAATATATATTATAATTTTTCACTATTTATTGTTATTATGTGTGCAGTTCATCCTTATCTATACTTCATGTATTTTGAAATGAAATATTTTATGTGGATTTGGTACCATTATGACAATGTAATCATAGCTTTAAGTTTAAATTGTATACTTTAGTCATTTTACTGGAGCTTGTCGAGCCACGTCAGAATTATTATATTATTAATATTAGAGAATTAAATGTAGCGTTTCACCAAAAAGGTAAAGTCTGAAAAACAGCTCAAGCTGAGACTCTTGCCTTTTTAACTACATGTGTAACTTCAGATTATGTTACTTAAAGGCTAAATTATTATTTAATGTAGATAAATAAAGCTCTTATTATTATTATTATTATTATTATTTACCACGTTTTGGTGGAATGTGTTCGGACCGAGAGACTCAGGAGACAGTTGGGCAGTGTGGCTGGGTGGTGTAACAGTATAATAATACTGTATAATAATACTGGCCGTTCCGTCGTCGAACGAAGCCAAGATATTGTACAAAATATATTTAGATAGTCTTAATCTAGGTTAGATGTATAAACTAAGTAGCATTACGGAGCAACATTACTATTAAAATGCACAGTAAAGCTCCTTAAATTTAGATTTTAAAAAAATTACAAAAGGTTTTCCTTAGTGTACTATGTGTGTTGTTTGCGGACCAAGCTGTGATTTTTTTTAATTAAAAAGTTGGATTGGAGCGCATTGGACTTCCATCTAACCTGATGGGAAATGACGAGGAAGTCGACAATGGAGCATTCACGCCTAAATAAGTTTGTTTATGTTAAGTAATTCAAGTCAAGTAC
The DNA here is from genome assembly GCF_003589595.1 of Hyposmocoma kahamanoa. Classification (NCBI taxonomy): domain Eukaryota; kingdom Metazoa; phylum Arthropoda; class Insecta; order Lepidoptera; family Cosmopterigidae; genus Hyposmocoma; species Hyposmocoma kahamanoa. Next base: position 2,308,488 of record NW_020653383.1, read on the forward strand.
GTCACTACGTAGTACTTGTTAATGCTCTGGTTGAGTATGACCTGTTGATGAGGCCATTTTCAGTAACAGTTCAAACTTAAACGTTAGATATCTCCTATGAAATAGCTCTCGTCTTACTCCTTTGTTTCACATTTTCTGACTCATAAAATAAACATATTTTTTTATCGAGTTCTTAGATTTTCGCGATTGGATACATAGGAAATGAAACAATTTTTCCGGAATTAAATCGCGTATATTTGTTTTTTCAAACAAACCAACATTTCGGGCCCTTTGACAGGTCCCATAGTCACGATTGACTGAGGTGATAAAGTCATCAACCAGTTACGTCATTGTATAAGTTAAGTCTCTTCCACGTCGTAATTATTCCATACTTTACTTATTTGTATCTGAATATAAATGCATTAAAATCTAAATCTGTCATCTTTGGTAAAATCAACAACTTCATTTCGTCTGTGAATTACAACAACGTTACTATTCCAGTTTACAGTGAAGCTAAGTTTATGGGTGTAATATTTACCAATAATGTCTCTTGGAAAAAAATATGTTGATTTAATTAGTTAAGAGTAAAGAAGTAAGAGCTAATTCAGCCTTTAATGCATTGAAATCATTGTGTGGAACATCCTGGGGAGCTGATCCCAAAATATTGTTGTCTTTGTATATATCTCTTATTCGTAGTAATTTTGAATACGGTTTTTTTTTGTTTTGCTGGTGACAATAGATTGGTCGATATTTTCAGTAAAATACAAAATAAATATCTGAGTCTTGTTATTGGAGCATTCAAGAGCACTCCTATAAATGTTATGCAAGTTGAGTGTGGTCTTCCTTCATTGAGTATAAGGGTCGTATTTCCAGTGCTTGTGTTTCCAGTGCAATCCTGACTTGAGCATTGAATAGAGTTCTAGAATACGACCCTAAGATTCTCTTATTTAAAACAAATGTTCCTGTTAAAACTGTACAGTAAAAATAATAATCACCTGTTTGCAAGCTTAAACATGTTCATCTCCATCGTCCATCTGTAACCATCTTTACATACTTGAGAGCTTTTCTGAATTTCATAATTTTCTTGAAAGTCCACAAACCTATAGGTCATCTCTTCTTCCATGTTACCAGGGAGATTTTAATAGTAAATTTCCTGCAATGAACATTATTATTGATCATAACTTATCTACTAAAGAAGATGTATATAGTAAGTTTTCTGAGTTATCTGGAAATAGATTCTTATATACTAATGGATGTAAAACTGCGTCTTCTGTGTCGTTTGCATTTTTTGATGGATTAATAAATTCCGGTGTTGGCTATAAAATAAATTCAAAAACAAGTATATTCACAGCTGAGGCTGTGTCTATTCTTGCTGCCTAAAACACATAAGGTATAAAGATCATGGATGTCGTGAATGGGCAATAGTTAGTGATAGTATGAGAGTTCTTGAAAATCTTAAAAATAACAAGTTCAATGCTAACACAAATTATTTAATTTGTTCAATCAAGCAGATGTGGCTAGATTTATTTATTCTAGATAATATTAGGACTATGTTTATGTGGGTTCCATCACATGTTGGTGTACTAGGTAATGAGAAGGCTGCCTTTTTAGCCACAACTTTTTTTAGCAATTTCTCCATTATTTCAATTGTTTCATTATTTCCGTCCCATAGACAGATATAATCCCCCTTTTAAAGAAAATGTCTATCGATATACGGAAAAGGCATTGGAATCACACAGTTCAAATGGAAAACAAGAGTTTATGGTATGCTACATACAATGTTCCCATTTGAAGCACTCCTTGGTTCTCTAAAAAAAGGTTATTACATTAACAGGAAGTTCTACACAACAATTCTAAGGCTTCGTTTTGGGCATTGTCGTCTAAATTATCATGTTTACCAATCTTTGAAAATGGTCCACAGTCCACATCGTGATCATTGTGACCCCGAGCAGAGCAATCTATATTCCACAAAATCTTCCAATGCCCATCTTTCAGCATTCAGCGTCTTGTGCTGATGGATGAGCTAATTGAAATATACGGTAGTCCAGATTCGGTACCGCGCTCTGTTCAGGATCTCCTTGTAAATAGGCCGACATACATACCCTTATTTAGTTATGTAAATAGCACAGCATATTTATTTCGTGTAAAATAGTGACTGTACCTTTCTAATTTGTGGTATAGTGTTCTTTAAAAAGCGTTAGTTCCGCCGTTATAATCGACGATGACATTATGAATGATCAAAACAAACAAAATTGACAAATGATAAGGATTTGACAATAACATTTAATTAATATTATCAAGACATTTTCGTCTCCTGGATAATTCATATTTTAAATAAAAGACTACACGTTACACGGCTCATACTGAAATACTGAAGTCTTAAACTGAAGGATCTTACACTGAAGACTTAAATTAAAATATATTTACTGAAGAAAAAGATAAACTAATGACTAGGCAGTATGATCTCTGACCTTCGCCTGTTCCAAACGGAACGAAGGGGGAAAAAAAAGGAAAGGGGAAGACGGAATTAAACGTTGCAATTCATTGATACTTGGCTTTTGGCAATTCTTGAGTTGATTTGCGCCTTAATCAAGTTGGTTTTGAATTTGATGTAACATTATGATGTTATTTTCGCTATTATCTTTCACAATATACATGCAAAAGAAATCGTTTTTATAATAACGCTTTATTGAATTGCCGCCATGTTTCTGGATAAAATTGCCCCTAAAAAATTTCTGTACCGTTTTTCTTTAAGGCTTGGGGCACAAGTGACAGCAATTTGGTATATGGTGAGTTGCACATTCGTTATTAGTCTCGTTGATAGAACGCTTGCCTCCTATATAGGAGGTGTAAGATTCGATTTCCACTAAAGAACCAGCATATGGCATAAACTCTCTCCTTAGACTATATGTAGGTTGGATGACGATTTAACATGTACCTACTGTACAAGAGTGTGCATAATTTTGCGCATTCCCTTAATCAAAGTTAAAATTTATTGACATTGGCATGATGACATTATGATTTAAACATACAACGCTGTCTTTGCTTGAATTTTTGAAAAAGAAAATAGATTAAAAAATACCAAATACGTGCTTATTTCATTTCAGTGCATATTTGTGTTATTGCTGCTCGGTGGGATTATTCTGTCCATAGATTTTAAAGGATGTCAACAATGTCCAGAGTATACTGCAAAGATGGCACACGCTCTCTGCATCAACTACACCGTTTTTAATTGCGTGATGTTCTTTTTGAACGTGTGGTTCATTTGGGGTATTAAAAAGGTGAGAATGTACAGCAAAGGTCTCAAGTTTATATTTGTGGATAACAGCGGTTGAGCTCATTGTGAAAGAGTTCGTCCAGGGAAATACTGCCACATGTAAGGCACTTATTTCTGCCGAAATGCAGCAACGTGAGCATTACTGCATTTCTGTTTTGAAGGGATGCTAGTGAAATTACAGGCACATAGGATTTCAACTTGTCAACTTATGTCCCATGGCGACGGGCATAATGGCAATACTCCTCAGAACTTTGCGATTTAAAGCTCTGAGTGGCTATACAATTGTCACGGACAGGCGTGTCGTTTAGCACCAAGCGCACGACTTGTTCATCCTGTCACTAGGAATCGTAAAGAAAAATAAAAAAAGCTCTTTTAAAGGTAGACAATTGAAGCTGGCGTCATTTTATAGAATAACTGATAATTTTCATTTATGGACAGATTTTGAAATACGTCAATTGTTTTATAATCTCAGATACACATGCATTATGCTTGTTAATTGGATATATGCTTCTATTCGAAATTTATTTCAGGGAAAATCATCGGTAGCTCTCAGCTGGGTGGTAGTAACTGCCACATGGCTCTTCCAGGGCATTGTCCTAATGATAATTCTCATTAGTCTAACGTCAGGCAGTTCAAAGTTGCTTGCTTGGCAACTCATTGTATCCTTTAGTGTTATCTTAATGTGTAAGTATCTTAGTGGGTCAATGCCTTAATTTTGTCTTACAATATACAGCATGAAACTTTACAAGACAAGAGCGAATAGGCACTTTCTCGATAGATATATAAATACTTTATTTATTAGAATGACACGACTGTAAATTAAATATAGAAGTACAATATCTAATTACAGTCATTTACAATTTGGGTCCCAGAGCGTCTTTGAAAGAGAAGTTTAAAGACATTAAGATTCTTACACTAGCGTCATTATCACATTTATGAAAATTTTATTTATGTTACGAAGAACAGTAATTTTTTTATGAAAAATTGTGAGAGTCATAACATTAATACGAGGAATCAAAATAAACTTGCTGTTCTTAATAGTCGTTCACAAAGTGGCAGATTCATTTAAGGGACAAATGTTATACGCTTTTATAGTAAGATTCCGGTTGATAATTAACATTATACCATTCACGAAGTTTTAAATTATAGCGACCCGTTTAGCTCTCGGAAGCTCTCTGGATCTATGATATTAAAATAAATATTGTAAGTGATAACTATGTAGATTCAAATATTTATTTACAAAGAACAACCCCTAGAGTTTCTTACGTGTGCGGCCTAGCTCTCGATACATACTCATACGCGCCGCCACGCGCGTCAGCTCCGTGTTGCGAGCTCGCCCGTACAAATCGGCACGTGTGACATCACGAGCCATAGGAACGCACCATTTCACATCACGGGCTATGAAAAGCCGCCTTTACGAATGAGTAAGAGGTTTTAGTCAATATAATAGTAAATATAATGATTTCAATTATTAGCTTACTTCTGAAACACAAATTATTTGAGTTTAAATTGAGTCGTTCAGCATAAGCCAAAGTTTTCGGAAAGGCAGATTTTCAGGTCCTTTTTTATTAAAAACTTGTGCTCATTTGATGTCAATCTCACTTGATGGAAAGTGTGATGAGGTCCACAATGGAGCATGCACCAGTAGCGACGCGTCCATAAAACATGATTCCCACCGGCTTGCCTAAAATTTTCCTCGTATTACGTACCAAAAGACTATGTTCTGGACAACACGTATACCCCGCCACTTGAAAAACTTATATTCAAAATATTTAATAATAAACGTGTATATATGTCTTGATTGATCTTAACCAACTACAGCGCGAGACAAACCGGCGAGTCTCCGGCTTCTATTTGATTCATGAAATCTACACGCACTTATCAAAATACACGCACACATTTGCAAACATCCGCTGCAAAACATCAAAGAAATGACAGCCGATAAGCTGAAACAAATCGGTTATAGTCGAATGCGTTCTCCTTATTTCAACCTTTATTACAGTTTATTTTTAAAGACCGATTTGTTTTAATGTATAATCAATCGTTGCTAGATGTAACACTTTCTTTAAATAATGTAACAAAATTATTATATATGAATGGTTAATTAGTTTTTGTACAGCTTAAACGATAAATAGCGTTACAAATGTGCAATATTTGTTTGGGTGTTTCTTTTTAATAGGGCTACGTAAAGAACGTAGAAGGTCCTGTTAATTCGTAATTAAAATAGCAACCCTTAGGCATTCACGAAAGTTAGTTTATTATAATAAACTTTCATATCGCGACTAGCAACACAAAATGTAGTAAATTACTTTAAAAGCTATAAGAATTTTAAGTGTAGAATAAATTAACCAGTGAAATGAAGTGTACCAGTATCTTGTGTGCTAATAAGTGTTGTGTTTAAATGTCGTCAAAGCGCCTTTTTAACGGGAAAATATTTTTTTGTTAAAGTAAGTGTTTTTTTGTTCTGCTTCGGCTTTACTAAGGAATTTTTTTACACCTCGCCACTAGCACGCCCATCGAAATAATGCCTATTCACTCTCGCCTCGGCCAAAGACCCAAGTTATACGGCCCATTCAGGGAACTACGTCGCTATTTACCACCAAATGAGAATATGGTCAAATGTTATTAGTTTGATAGATGATAGATGTTTATTAGTTTATTTTTATGATTATAGGTAATAATCTATATATATAAATAAAATATTTTTTAATTATATTTTATATTTTTTATATAATTAATTTTTTCTATAATTAAATATAATTATTATATAATTATATTTTATTTATATCTATATATATATATATATATATAAACAAAATAAAAATAAACTAATAAACATCCGTCAAATTCATAGCTCCATGGCTGGACGTCGTTGGACACTTGTAGGCCAGAAGGGTAATTAATTTTCAGCCCAGTTTATTACTTTTTACGATTTACGCCTTACTTTTGCATACCCCAAGAATGACCTCTCAGTCTTTATACTTATGTCCTTCAACGATTGATTGCTTCAAACAAGACCTTCCATTTTTATGACTCTCTTTCCAGGTATCAATATTTACCTATGGTTCATCGGATACGCATACTACCTAGAAATCAGAAGAGGAATTACAATCGAAACTTAAATCTATTTTACTGCTATTTGTAATTTCGTAGAACTTGTCCTTGTCATTGTGAATGTTAACATTAGCACAGAAATTCCTTGAAACTTGTGAAAAATATAATATAAAAATTATATTACTAAAACGTTTTACTTGAGCTTCGGTTATTGTTTTTGTATATTATTAAAACTCCAGTACTTTACCAATTATTTACGGTCGAAGTATTTCAGGAGATAATAAAAGACATTTTTGGTAGTTCATTTTTCTATTTTTTCTACACCATTGTATTACCATCAAAAGCTAAACAGCTCCTCTTGATTTTATTGAATTTCGTGAAATTTACTACCCTGATATTCATTTTTTTGTGAAATGACTCCTCTCTAGTTTGTTATAAAATTATTAATACAAAGATCAGACACAAAGAAAAAACCCAGAACTCGAACGAAGAAAAGAAGAAAGAAGAAAGACATACGTGGAATGTACGCGCAAACCTTGAACGCGCATCACGCACCGTTCCTGATTTGCGGCCTTAGTGTTTATTACAGATTTTTTTATTGGGTTTTTTCGGCTTTTATTACCATAAGCAACACCTGTGACAGCCTGCAGCTACCAGATTTGAGTCCTGTTACATCATTGGAATTTTTCTTCGTGTTCCACCTTTGTATTACTAATTATAGCTCCTATTTTATTGAAAATGTCGATGCGCGATGGTGGCTTGTCTACTCGTTTGCCTACCTTACATAACAAAAAACTATGACATTGATTAAATACGTTAGTATATCATGAATCATTATAAAGAATATATAACAATAACCGCAAGCTGTAACTTTATTCACAATTTGATCAAGGTGGTTATGGATTTGACATTTAATTCAATTTTTGTATGTATTTCGAATAACAACTTCTTATTTTGTAACACAATGTGCACATTCGCAAAAATTGTAGAAAAGTGGGAAAAAATAACCCCTGCCAATTTCATATTCCGTTATAGTTTAAGAACAGGAGCACTATTCACCGCCTATTACAATGTGGTAAGTTAAAGAAAGTATGTCTTTACTTATCCTCCTAAGGAACCGTGTACATCAAAATGTACATTAGTTATGTGAAGTGATTCAAATCCAGATTATATTAATTCTATGATCACGTAAACATCCGTGTACATTATAACATAGCAGGTAAATTGTGGTGATAAATTTTGTAGCAGTACAATTTCTTGTGAAAGAGTTCGTCCAGAGACGTACTGCCTGCTTACCTATTTCTGTCGCTAAGCAGTAATGTGAGCATTACTGCGTTCCCATCAAAGCGGTACACATTACTGTGTTCTGGCTTTGATGGTTAAAAGTACTGTTGAAATTATAGGCATATTGAACATGTCAACTTACGTTTCAGGGTGACGCGGACGAACGCTGTGGCAGTGCCTAAAATAAATTGAATTTGAAATTGAAATAAAAGTCAGTGATTTAAACCTTTGAGTGGCATTGCAACAGCTGTGGGCAGGCGTGTCGCTTACCATCAGGCGCACGACTTGTTCGTCCCGTGACGTGGCATAATAAAAAAATTAAAACATTGCGTTTAAATTTAGTTCTGTTTATCCTACATGATCATAGGGTATCTAGATAAATAGATTTTTCACACAAAAGTAAGGGCATACTGTTCACTTGGATCTGAATCATGTAATTATATTTGTATGACAGACGCTACGTCTTCCTCCAGATTTAATTATACAAACATTACAATGCCAAACATTCTACATGATAAAAGAGAATAAACAAAAGTATGACAACAAAATAAGAAAAACAATTTTTAAACTATGTGTGGTGTGCGTGTGCGTGTGCTGTGTGTGTACTTGGATGAGCCCTACGATATAAATCTTGGAATCAGTCTATATAAATAAGCATATTAGTATATGTAATATAAACGTTACAACTTTGACCATGCAATTTGCAAATTTTGACATGAAGCTGAGATTCTGCAATCAGTCCTTTCATGTTAGTTTAAGTTCTTGGGAGGGTGTAAATATCTAGATAGAATCTTGTTTATTTTATTATATAAAGAGGAACTGCGTAGTACTGTCTACCCGGAAGAGATGTTTTATGAGGGACAGGTGGACATACCCAATACTTCGTGCGCTGGTGTGTATGTGTATATTAACATCTAAAGGGAAGGAGGAGTGGAATGTAATGTTACGAAATATCAATTTAAATGCACACTGCAACGATTTTACATATTAACCAAAAAAAAGGTGAGGTAAAGAAGCCTCATTTACTGGAAACGTCATAAGACGCAGAAAAATAATGTACGATAACTATATGTCCAAATTTAAGTACAAAACTCTGCCTCCATTAGCATGCATTCATATTAAGAATTTTAGAAAAATTTAAGTTTAAATAATACAGAACAATGGCTTTCTATAATATCGGCCTAGATCTGCTCCAGTAAACTATCAAGATATTCACTAAAGCTTATCTTGCAAGCAAAGCCGCCGAATCGTGTACCGGCGCAATTTTGTCATATGATTATTATAATATAATATCAAAAAAATAATCAGTGAAAAGCTCGATGTATTGATATAAAAAGATTTGATAAAAAAATTAATACATTCTGAATATAGCTACGTAAAAAGAAAAAAAAAGATCGATATGCGTGTAAATATTCACCGTAAAATTTAGCGCATTCTGAATTCCCAATAAAGCTTTTTTATTCCCAATACACTACGTTTTTCTACGTATTCGATTATAAAAGGATAGACAGCGGGGTGTTCACACAATATATTTTCATGCGTTTAAAAGACGGATAGCCGCAGTAGGACCGTAGTATTCACACTCTTCCGTGCACACAGCAATCGCCCTGAGAACACGTCTGTGATGGACCCACGCTTTGTTGCACTTTTATATTATCATGGAAGATCCCAACGTTTTAGCCGCCAAAAGGACAGAAGGTACTGGGTTCATCTAATGAATCATTAATTATAAAAATAATTTCAATTTTTATAATTGATGATTTCATAAATAATTTAATTTCATAAATTTGAAAAATTATATGAAAATCTGAAAAATGATGAAAAGAAAAACGGGCTTTAATTCCACTAAAGATATCAATAAATCGTTGCCCACTAAAGATTCGCCGGTCATTTTGTGTTAATAAAATTATGCATTCCTCCCAAAAGATACTTCAATACTAGACGACGCTTGTTCGGTGACTATTCGATAAAAAACGTATGACTTCGCGCCATGTTAAAGAGATGCATTAAGACTATGGCGCTACTGTAAACCGAATACGTTAAAGTTCATTCGATTTGCTTGACAAGTCCGTTGCGTATTCGATAAACGCATAGATAACGCACTGTGTGCGTTTTTTTGCAGGACAAATACTGTGTGACCGGTTCTATGTCTAATGTATGCGTCACTGTTTCTTCGGTAATATTTATACAAAAAAACGTTCTGTACAATGCCGTGTGAATGGGTGGTAAGGCCATAAACTGGACAACAGCTTCGCGGTGGCGACAGCAGTGCGGGCGGCTTCGACGCAACAAAAGTGGGCTGTTCTCGACGCCAGCAAACAGATCGACCTTAGTTTACGGCGGTAAAGTGACATAACGAGAGCGATGCGCGATGTCGTTACAGTGGCGTGACCCATTTATACTACCTAATTATTTTACTGAATATGATAATATATCTTTTATTCAGATGAGTATGATCATTCAGAATTTATTCTTGTGGGAAAAAGAAGACGTGAGCCTGTAGAACAAGGAAAGCAAATACCGATCACCAAAATTACGAAGACCAAAGACAAAATCCGGCTAAGTTCTATGATAGCGCTAGAATGATTGTGGAAACGTTTGACTATATTCTTCCAAATATCAAGCCAGAATTGGAATCATACTTTAGTTATGAACGAATAGTAACTCTATTTTTCTCTATATAGATATTAATAAATAATTATCAAATATTTTTATGATCGATATATATGCTGTTCCATATTGGTGGTGTTTCTAAAACTACTGAAATTATTTCCTCCGACGACATCTCTAAATTTGATTGAACGCCGCCGCTTCGCTCGCCGTCGCCATCGCGCCGCCGCCCGCTGCCGTTGTCGTTCAGTTTGTAGCCTAAGAACTATTTTAGTTTGTACCACTATTCCTGAGAAAACAGCAACATGTTTTAAAAGTGATTTTGTTCCAGTGCACGTATGTATCTTTAATGATCGGCGGTATTGTTCTATCAGTACAAATCCAATATTGTATCCAGTGTCCTGGATACACAGAGCAAACTTCACACTCTATTATCATCAACAATACCGTGCTTTTAGCCTTGATGGTTGTACTGAACGTGTGGCTCATTTGGGGTATTCTAAAGGTATAGTGTATCCACATTCGCGCGAGCTACGAACAGTGCCGCCCTAAACAAAACAGACAGAACAACGTACTATTACGTCACTTAATTCTTTTATTTCATCGAAGAACGTAAGAGAACGCTCTTTGGCAATACAAAATCTTAATAGTGATGTCATTACTCTACAATATATCAAAATATTTATTCTATAGCGACATGCAGTATTGAAATTTCCCAGGCAAAGTTAGCACTACTCATATAATATACCAGTGATTGCTGGCATACACGCGCAACGTCAGCGGGCGGTTTATAGATATCAACGTTTATTGACGTCACTATCATTATTTATAAACTGGCTCCGTGGCCGAACGGTTACCATGTTGGACTGCCACGCAGAGGACCCGGGTTTGATTCCCGGGCCGGGAGAAATCATGTATGGCCTACATATATTTCTCTCGTGAGTTTGCGTGTAATTTGTGGTTTTCTATGTGTGTGTCCATGGCATCCGCTATAAAGGGTTTCCCTAGTGCGGAGCTACGAGTGTGTGCGGGTTATTATTATATTATTATTTGTCTCATTCGCTGAATAGCCTGTAGAAGAAATTTTAATAAACGTTTACATTAATAATGTATGAGAAAAGTATCGCGGATCAATCGTCAAACGCATGATACTTGCGCGAATGTGTTAAAGTGCCTACAGACTTGCTCGATTTTTTGACTATCGACACGAGTCGAGCTTCAAAAAATACGATAGCGAACGTCTATTTCTTACATATTTACTGAATTTGACTGAACCTGATCACACTTATTAATCGATCAAAAATATGATGTCGATCATCTGTTACTTACGTCAAAAATCGAGCAAATCTGTAGCCACCTTTTGCCTGCAGACGCTACTGTAGCTGAATGACTTCTTTAATTGCACGCTTTTCGCTTTTCATTCTTTAATTGCACGCTTTTCGTTTCAGTGCGAATGGATATCAAATTGCTATTGTACCAAACAGCCATTTCTCTCTTTCCATCAATTTCGTGTGGATATAAACGTGAATAATGCGACCAATAACCGTCGAATATCTTTTTTGTACAGAAATTCCAAATTCTATTTGTTATATTTAAGACTACCTGATTTTTCTCCTGAGAACTGATTTCAGTTGAAGTACTCGTAACTAATAGATTCAGTTGAAAGCCATTTTAATAAAATAGAAATAAATAAATTTGCTACTCAGTGAACCCAGTGAACAATAAATCGAGCAAAACAGCTGCGCTTGTGTGGGATTTTTCATGCAGTTAAGCGACTGTAAATTGATTTTGTTCGGTCAAAGGTCAAACAATCAATAACCCCTAAAGGTGCCTAGTAGAGAGGCAAAACACGTGTCGGGTATATTTTTGGTAGTGTTATTTATTTTATGTGGAGTGAAGGTGGCAAAATTAATGTACAGTCAAATTAATTAACTTCTACTTTTATTTAGTTAACTGTCTTTAATGCAAATTTTGTTACTGCGAGACGTCAACTCAATAGACTAAATTTATTCCAATTTTTGAATAATATATTGAGTAGCAAAACAAATTATTGAAATGAATAGAAATTGAATAATTCTTATTGTAGGAGAAATGGACCATCGTTTTATCCTGGGTAGTTCTATCTGGCGTATGGCTCTTACAGGGAATATTTCTTACGATAACACTCAACTGTCTATCGGCAAGAAATTTACATTTCTTTAGTTGGATACTCACTTTGATTTCTACTGTTTTCTTTATGTGTAAGTATTTGACGTCATCTTTACTATCATTTGTATTGTGAGATTTACAGGTTCATTTTTAGTTTTGACGATGTATTTAATAGTTTTTGCACCAGACGCAAAAAGTCAGACTTCAATTACAATTGCGATGAAAACGAATTATTTGCATCGCAATTGTAACTTACACGATGAAGTCGGACTTTTTAGTTACATCACAAATTTGGACATAAAATTCTGAATCAAACTATGATTAGATATACTTTCTTTATACCAAGTGAAGGGATGAACAAGTCGTGCGCCTGGTGGTAAACGACAAGCCTGTCTATAACAGTTGCTGTGCCACTTAGAACTTTCTATCGCAAAAATCTGATGGGCACTGCCACTACATCCATCACCCTGAGACTGTACTGGCAAGACGTATTGAATGTTACAATACTATTGTTTAAAATGTTTCAGTTTTCAACTTTTATTCTTGGTTGGTCGTATATGCATATTTTCTAGAACTAAGGAAAGGTTCTGAAATAGAGGAAACTACGCTACCCTAACGCAACGGGTGACAATGCGGAGGGATTTTCCGGTAAGAAAAATTGTAATAGTTTTATTGTAGAAATACCTTAAAACATTTTTTTTTAGACAACCAAACCAATTACCTGCTCTCAAACTTAGGCCTTACCTGTGCTATAAGTACCAGAACAACGGAATACACTTCGAGGCTAGTGCCTTACAATACACAGACCAGAACCATTTTCTCAGGTTGGGCTTCAACGCCCATAGTGCAAACCACTACCGAGGTCATCTCAACTTTGAAATAGCTTTGTACTGTGTATTTTAAGTTTATGACCACTGGTAGCCTAGTACTTAATAATATGAACAAAAGTTACTGTAAAGTACAAACGCCGCCGTCTAGAACTGAAAAGTTGCTACATTGATGGTTGTACCGAAAAGGAACAAAATTATTACACTTCAATTAAGTCGCTCACGACTATAAAAACAAACAACCAAGATAGTATTATAACTTAATTAGTGTAATAATAAGTAATATACGTGTGCAGATATATGTCGGGTGTCTATATCATATCCCGTTTCATTGTATAATACCCGCAAAAAGAGGGAATGTATATAAGTTTGAAGCCTTTGTCTGTGTGTTTGTCTGTGTTATCGTAGCTCCCAACGGATGGCCTTTTTTATGATACCGTAAACCGTGATAAGTGACGGGACTAACAAGTCGTGCGCCTGATGGTAAACGACACGCCTGTCCATAACAGTTGTCAGAACATTAAATCGCAACGATCTGATAGGGACTGCCACTGCGCCCGTCACCTTGAGACATAAACCGAAAAGTCCCATGTGCCTGTAATTTCACCAGCACCCTTTCCGTTCAAAACCAAAAAGCAGTAATGCTCACATGACTGCTTGGCGGCAGAAAGAGGTAAGATGGTATGGATGGAAGTACTTCCCTGGACGAACTGTTTCACAAGGAGCTCTACTGCTACTACTCTATGTCTCAGGGAGACAGGCGCAGTAGCAGTGCCCTTCAGATCTTTGCGATTTAAAGCTCTGAGAACTGTAAAGACAGGCGTGTCGTTTACAATCAGGCGCACGACTTGTTAGTCACGTCACTTCTACCAGAAGCATGTACAAACGAACATACTGATAAACATATTCTGTAAACTAGACAAACTTTTTAAAATTTCAGATTATTAAATCAGCGATTCTCTACTGGTTGGTAATACAGTTAATGTGGTTCATCCAAGCATTTGTTCTAAATATCATATTCTTTTGTTTATCAATGGCACAATATCGTGTATTTATGAGCACTATATACGGATTGCTTATTGCCTTCATCTATATATGCAAGTGCATTAAGTCAAATATTTAATAGACTTGAGATAGCGTCGCCTTACTTTCTCAAACTTTATATATACAGTTACAGAAATGCGAAAAATGGATTGTATATACAAACTACTCAGGCTGATTTCACATCACATTTCCTTCATATTCACACACTGGCTTTTACATGTTCTTAAAGAAATACATCCAAACTAGCACCCTTGATAAGAAATTGAAAATAAATAGAAAGTTTCGCCATCTCCTGAATTAGCACTCTTTATAAGATACGAGTTTGAGAAGATAAGGCATGACTAGACGACTTGCTTTTTTTTTACAAGCTTGTCCTCTTCAAATCCTAAAAAGGCCGCCTATACGCAAAATAAGCAAAAAGAAGAACTAAGTACCTCACTGGACCACTAGTGACATCCACTAAACGCGACCACTAATGGTTCAGTCGAGTAACTGGACCAGCACCAGGGTATGGACGCGACTACTTGTGACAAGATATGGCCATCAGTCGCGGCTACCCGTGTGGATAGAAATCACCCATTTCCTCTGAGTATTTGACAACTGTCACGGTCACTAATCATTAATTTAACATTTTACCTCAATATTGTATTGAATGTAGTATTAAAACAACAAATTATTTTTTACTATACTCATAGTTATTTAACATGATGAATACATCAGAAACCAAATAATAACACAAAAGAAACACTGAAACGCATAAAAAAATAGTACGGCTCAAAAAACGCTTGAACTCGTTAAATATTTATCTCCTTCAATATGTATTTCTTTAAATATTTATTTCATTAAATATTTATTGATTCAGCAGATCTTACGAATTTCTCTATGCGTTTGTTACATATCTATTTTGTTGGTTTTCTTCGGCTTTTATCGCGGTAGTAATAAATTTAACAAACTCTAACCTACCGCTTAACTGTGTCGGTTCCTGGAGTAGCTGCGCGGTGCGGGAGGAGTGATAGTTTTCGTAAAGTTATATCGCGATGCACACGAGATAATTTCAACAAGATTTTTCTGGCGATGTTCAATAACAAGTAAATTGAAAAAGTGCCTACTAAATAAGGTGAATTGTTGTTATTTGAAACGATAATAAAAAAAACTATTCTATTATCATTGAAATGAATACACAAGCCGTTTGCCACTTTTTTGTAGTGGTGTAATTTCACAAAAAATAAAGAATGTAATGGTAATCATGTAATATCACGTTTCAATAAAACTCAATATTGCAAATAAGTTTTTTTTTCCAGTCATACAATTCGGCCTTTGGTACACCGTATAAGCATACTACCTAGAACTTAGAAGACCTGTCCCTCGTGCTGTTGTTGATGTTGAAATTTCCACTGGATACTGAAACCGTTGTGTACTAAAGACGATGATGAACCAACTACTACAACTTAGATCGTACTCATACGAATTGCAATTCGACTATATCACTATGGACACAGTGTGACTGCCATGTGCAGTGTAGTCGGTTGTATGGATACTAGCGACTACGCACTAAAGCTCATTTTACAAGGTGCGAATTTTTGTAGCCATAGCAACGTCATGACAATAAATTGTATAACGGAAGTCGGATGAAAAACGGAAATAGTACCAGATACGTACTAAAAACCAGATCGCGCGCTTTTCAGAGAATTCTCACGCGATCTCGGGAATTCCTGTAGGTACCGTATCATATTCATTTTGTACTTCAGTAAATTGACATTAAAGTTCATTATGGTATGCCTCAATTTCGTTACAAAAATTCGATTCCATACCGTTTCACGGCAACGTAATATAAGCCTAAACATAACAAGTATTGACGTGTTGAAACTGTATGGTGCTTCACTTTGTGAATTTTGTAGGAATCTCCGGAATCTTGAGAAACGTTTTGTCATTACTTCTTTGTCACTCAAATAAACGTAAGACACTTCCATGTATTCAATGTATATTTTGCTTTCGAGCCTTATCCACTATTGGCGGTCTTTTTGTTCGAAATATTAAGAATTTTAGGTTCTAGTGAAGGTGTCAGCGCATTTATTTCCACTCTTTACTCTTTCATTAATGATACATGTACACCTGGATATTTGAAATATAAATTTCAATTTTTGGGTGCATCCCATAATCGCAATCTTCGCTCAGACAGCAAATTGACTCTTTTAATTCTTTCTCACCGTACTGGTTTTTCTTTCTTCAGCCAATACGACTCTGGAACGCTCTACCGCCCCATATTCAAAAAGCGCCGAATAAGCTAGCTTTCAAGCCATTAGTCCGCGATTTCATATTGGAGTCTCAATCTAAATCCCATTAGTCTGACATAGTTAAATATGTATATAAAATATATAGGGTGTAAATTTGAGACGGAGCAGCAAGGCCAGCTACTTTAATTGTTGTAGTTACAGGAAAACGGTTCTAGAAGACTATTCATGAATTTTGAAGATATTTTGATTGGCATTCACAGATTTTCAAAAAATGGTACAGTCAGCAAGATAAAAGTCAACTTATACAAAACTTTTTTTATGCCATTCGATCCAGTCTCTGGTAATGATCAATAAGTTTTTATGGGACCAACTGAGGTAAGAGTACTCGAAATGTCAGAAATCGCAATTACCATGCATTTTGTAGGGACTATATGTAGGGATATTTAGTAATCAGTTATTCTAGGTAGTTAAGAAAACTAACAAATTAGTCTACAAATAAGAATTAAGTAAAAATAAATTATAATCATAACGTTATTTTTTAAATTTCGAACAGCTTTGTTTCGTTAATAGAGAATTGTCACTTTTTATACGATTTTTAATCAAAATGTTCTCGAATGTGGAAAAAAATTAATTGGAGAAAATTTTCAGCCGCTACTTGCTCTTTGCGAAAGAGAGCGAATCGATCATAGATTTTTTATGTTATTTTGCTTTTCATTATTGTTCTTATTTTGAAATACATAATACGTATACAATTTGTTAATTACCTTAACTACCTAGAATAACTGATGACAAGATATGTCCCTGCAAAATGTATGGTAAAAAGTTTTTTGCGATTTCTGACATTTCGAGTACTCTTACCTCAGTTGGTCCCATAGAGACTATTGATCCTTACCGGAGACCAGATCGAATGGCATAATAAAAGTTTTGTACAAATTGCGTTTTATCTTGCTGACTGTACCATTTCTTCAAAATCTGTGAATGCCAATCAATATATTTTCAAAATTTATGGATAGTCTTCTAGAACCGTTTTCCTGTAACTACAATGATTAAGGTAGTCGGCCTTGCTGCCCCGTCTCAAATTTATACCCTGTATATATTATATATTATGTATTTATGTGTATATAGGTTGCTTATATAAGTATATAGGTCGTCATATAATATTATGTGTTATATATCTATTGTATTTAAATTATATATATAATTATTAATTAACTTGTTCCTATCTGTTTTAATTATCATATTATGCACCCCTGTTAATTATTTTGAGCCCAGCTCTCCGGGTGACTGTTTTGTGTGCAATGAAGTTTAAATAAATAAATAAATTTATGGACACGGAATCGCATTAAGCATATTATGACAACGACGATTCCGCATTAATAAGTTTGGTGGAAGCGTAAGGCTTCGTGCGAATCCATGGTTTATCCGCAAAAAGGGCAGAACTCAAGCTGATAGAAAGAGGAAAGGTGGAATTTAAGCAAATTTCTAAACTTTCAATGTTCAAAGTTGTTGATATTGAAACCACGTCACCATCATTCGCTAAAATAAAATTTTGAAAAACAAAACACTCTGTTACTAGTATTTTTATTAAATTTATGGAATTAATTTCGTAGAACTATTTTAGACTCGTCTTGCATCAAAAACCCATCTCCTACTAACTGTGTCTCATTAATTATTGTACTATTGTCGTCGGTCAGCGTCCTTCGATGACTGTTTGCCACAACGATGAAGTATATTGTCACTGTAATAATTAAGACATTACATAATGTAATTAAAATACGAATAATTGACACATGAAAGTAGGACTGATTAACTAAAAGCTACAAAATTGGTTGAAATAAGAATATATCGAGTTTTCGCGATTGTTACTGTTAGAAAATTAAACTATTTTTTCGGATCTATAGCGCGCATATTTATTTTTTCAAACAATCCAACGTTTCGGGTCCATTGAAAAGAAACGTTGGTTTGTTTGGAAAAAAAGAAATATAAGTAAGTTATTCGATTTGATCCAAAAAAAAACATACAGTCGAATTGATCCTCCTCATTTTTTTGAAGTCGGTCAAAAATATCACTTTTTGACCCGTCTTTACTTTAAAATGTAACACCAGAGGCCTCAGATGGTGAGTTATCTAACGTAAACATCAATCAAAATCTTAGTACTCTGTACTAAAAAAACCAACCCCAAATGTTCGTTGCATTATATATATTTGCCAAGTTTTATCGAAATCGGTTACCGGTAAGTGCGCAAAACCGGATTCAACGCCTAGTTTTCTACCCTTAGAGATAGAATAACCTCTTCAAATTTAAATGGGACCACTACTCAAGTACCCTCTTTCCAACAAAAAAGAATCAAGAAAATGGGTTCACAAATGACGTGTACGTGTACATACAAAAAAAGTCGAATTGAGAAAAATTCTCCTTTTTTGGAAATCGGTTAAAAATGAACAGCTGAATTATAAAAAAAAACGTTTCTGGTTTCAAATCCTGAAAGTCAGGAATGATTGTGGAAAATCTCAGAATGTCGTTCACACGGATTGAACAATACAGAGTATTTATAAAATACTAACGACCTTGCAGGGAGGACTATATTACCAACATAATAAACAACAACTTTTGTTCTGTCACTTTTAATAATTCATCAAGTTTTACTTTGGTACAAAAATTAAAAATATTTAAATAGATCGCTCTAAATGGTGATAACTCTGTGAAGTAACAAAAGAAAGTCCGATGCAAAAAGTAGGAGCGGGGTGGGGGTCGTGGAGGACGCTTGCACGTTTGAACTTACTACTTTACCATCAAATACAGATCTAAAAACTGTCAGATAGTACAACAGTAGTACAAGTTTAGTAGTAGTAGAGCTCCTTGTGAAAGAGTTTGCCCAGGGTACTGCCAACTTACCTATTTCTGCCGCCAAGCAGTAATGTCAGCATTACTGTGTTCCGGTTTTGAAGGGTAAGGGTGCTGGTGAAATTACAGGCACATGGGACTTGTCAACTTATGTCTCAGGGTGACGGGCGCAGTGGTAGTGCCTCTCAAATCTTTGCAATTTTAAAGCTCTGAGTGGCACTGTAACTGTTATGGACAGGCGTATAGCTTACCATCAGGCGCACGACTTGTTCGTGCGTCGTGTGAAAAGTTTTGTAAATTTATTATGTTTTGCACAAAATAATGTAAGAAAAGTTTTTTTTTTACGATGTTAGTAATATACTTCTACAAGGCTGTTAGTACTTTACAAATAACCTTGTATATGCACCTCAATACGGTAAACGTGAACTGTCTATTGATCCTCTTCTTACCGTATCGAAGGGCACGCACTATAATGCTTGCCATCGTGTTGAAAGGATTAACCAATCAGCGTAAGATGTTCGCCGATTGTTGCCCAGGATGTGCCAGATGTACACAAAAGGTATGATGCGTCGCGCGGGAAGGCTCCTTTCGTGCACCCCATATACTAGTCTATTGATAAAGAAACTCTACTTACTGATGTACCAAATCATTCCCATTATGACAATTAAAACGCGACTCTTTTGTTTTCGTGACGTGAACACCAACGCCAAAAGTGTCATCAACATGACCATCAGCACAACAAAGATTAGAGAATACCAAATGTAAATGGCTATTAATAAAGCGTCCGACTGAAAACCAACATATAAACATAACATACACTTTACACAGGGTGACAGGTTGAGCGAGATAAATATTTAAAGAGGCGAACGAGTAGCTGATACCCATAACGAATATGTAAAAAAAACACTACCTTATTTTTAAATATTTTTCTCTAAGGAAAATACTGCCTCCAACATTTTGTAATACTCTGCGCAAAATCGAACATGCAGCGAGTGCTCGCTACCCTTACCGGCCTCTGCGCATGGTTTCCCACGGTGTTACGTAATGGTATGTTGTGCTAATGCTGTTATTAGTCGTGCTAAGGTCTTGCACCGACAAAAGTTTCTTAGACGGCGTGCTCCATCCCACACATTGATTTTAGGACACAATTTTGTCTATCCTAAGCAAGAAATTAAGGGAAAAATGGATTATTTTGAATACTATTCTTTAAGTAGGAATGCTTGACACGCGGGAGTTCAATTTCCTGCCGTTCAGCTGTTCTGTTTCATAGAGAAGCCCAAATGAAGAGTGTGTTAATATGTATTTGTAAAATGGCATATTTTCTTTTTCTTATGTTTAGGGGCGATTATTTTTACATATTCGGGTCAGATATCAGCTACTAGTTTGTTTGCCTCTTTAAATATTTATCTCGTTCAACCTGTCACCCTGTTTATGTGATAAATAAAATAAATCATATACGTTGCTCTGATCCCAAAGTAAGTAACTAAAAGGCACTTGTGTTATGAAAATCGGAAACAACGACGGCACCACGAACACCCAGACCCTCGGTCTCGTGCAGATTTCTATATTATCTCGACAATATAGAAAAGTTAGCTTTCTACGTTGACCAGGACCGGGGATCGAACCCAGGACCTCAGAGATGGCAACACCATGAAAACCAGTGTGCAAACCACTCCACCACAGACGTCGTCATATATGTAAATACTTTCTAAACGAAAATATACCTTATCTTAATATATTATGACCGATTTCAAAAAAGGAGGAGGTCCTATTCGAGTATATTTTTTTGTAAATTACTCCAATATTTGTGAACCGATTTCGACGATTCTTTTTTGCTGGAAAGTCAGTAGGCAGTGGAGGTACCATTCAAATTTGAAGAAAACATTTCATCTCTAAGCTTACTGAATTTCACTCACTTTCCGTTAACCGACTTCAATAAAACTTAGCAAACAGATGTTATTAACTTTTGGGGTCGATTTGTTTTTTAACAAAAAGTATTATTGTGTTAACGAATTCAATGTAGTGGAACTTAACAGTCGCTGATCATCCAGAATTTTTTATTATAGCTTCATATCAACACTATGAAGTCTATTTATTTAGAACACGTAGCTCTAAAAAAAAAATCAATTTTACTAGGTTTATTTTACCATTTTACTAATTTATATACAAATATTTTAGTAAATTTCAGCCTCATAATACAGATAAAAAACATTTATCATATTATTAATGTATAGGTTTCAAAAAATTAAAAACACTGACATGTCACTTCATTGGCTATGATTAAAATTCGGACTGTAAGAATTAATACACGCACTTAAAATTAACAAAAACATTTTATTGATATAGGTACCTCGTCTCTAACAAATGCAGAATAATAAATAGATAATATTTGCGCTATAAATTTTTAGAAAAAAGAATGTTTCTCTGCTCATTTCTCACGAATGAACATTAATTTGCTGTTATTCTTAATTTAATTGAATGTATTTACTTAAACAAAAGCTATTTCTTCAATTTAAATGCGAGGCTAATAAAAATAGTTTATAAAATACGTAGACTAGTGCACGTTAACGACAAGGTTATGTATTGTAGATTTTTATGAACTGTCACATGGATCATCCTAGATTAATTTTAATATGGTTCACTAGTTATCGGCTGTAGGAAATTTGACACTAATGGTACGTCTTTACCAAAGTACAGCAAGGAAAGCTTATTAATCGTCTCAAAGCGACATAAATTCTAAATAGGCGACATAAATCTATGTTCTTCAAGCGATATGCATAAAATTTTAAATTATCTTATATGATTATTACTTATTCATAAAAAAACCGCCCTCAAAAATTACATCTAAGTCAAAGTCAAAGTCTAATAATTATTGATTCCATAGGTTAAATTTATGGACTTGAAAAAGTCATTTTTTAAGTTACTGCTCGTTCACGATGCTGACCTCCCTGAGAAGAACTTTTTGACAAGAGATTGCTCTTTTCTAATAAACTTAAATACTATGGAACACTTTGAATCATAATCGTGTGGAATCGAGCCTCATGTTGCCTTTCCATACATATTTATCTAACAAATACTCTTCAATTGTATAATATAACTTTTCAATTAACATACTTTTAATGCAAGTTTTAAACTTAGCAAAAGATTATCTTAAAATATACTCCGGAATCTTATTGTAAAAACGTATACAGTTCCCCATAAAAAAATCGTTTATCTTAGTTAAACAAAATCGTGGTACCATGAGTTTGGACTTAGCTCTAAGGTTAATATTATATATCTATAGGGTATCTTCTTTCATTATGAAATTATGAATATTTTTACGCGCATCCAAAATATTTAAGTAAATGTACTGTGATGCCACAGTCATGATACTAGTCTCCTTAAACTTTTCTCTGAGAGAAACCCGGTATACAGAACGAATCGCTTGTTTTTGCAACACAAATATGTTTTGTATATCTGCCGCTTTACCCCACATGAGAATCCCGTAGAACATTATACTATGGAAGTAACTAAACTAGTCTAGTAGTATCAACATCAGTAAGCTCGCGAATACGTGACTACGGACTGCATATGCAGCAGAGCTTAATTTTATTCTACGGACGGCGTATGCAGCAGAGCTTAAATCTATATACCAAGTTTAATTGAAATCGCTAAACGGAAAAATCGGTGAACGAAATCCCATAAACCGGATCCGTCCCCTAATTTGCCGCTTTTATAATATTAACTTCAAATTTTAATGGGACTACTACTAAAGTACCCCCTTTCCAACAAAACCAGAATCAACCAAATTCACAAATGTCGGAATAGTCACGTAACATTCACAAAAAAGTCGAATTGAGAACCTCCTCCTTTTTTGATGTCGGTTAAAATTAAAATTCTACAGATCGAGACAAAGACCCCATTTCGAATTTTGATCTGTGACTTGAGATAATTGCGATTAAAAATCGCCATATTTTAAATTTATGAGAAAATTATTCAGTTGCATAACTTACGCACGCAAATGTTTTTTTTTACTCAACTGTAAAAAAAAAGAGAGACTGTTGTGGTCCGACAACGAATTCTGCCTTGTGTACAATTTATGCTATACAACTAAAACGTGCACTGTCTAGTTAACACGACTAAATGTAGTCGATAAAGCTTATTATCAGTAATCGGAATAGGTAAATTATATTTACCTAAACATCGAGGAACAGAGCAAAGTGGAGACTACATTACGACAACATTTTTTTGTCCCGATTCTATTCCGGAATTCTGGAAATCATTAAAGTACATTAAAAAAATGACGTTATTTGGGTTTGATGAAAACGAAATCTTTCTAATTATGACATGAATTTCGAGTCAAAAAGTTAAAACATACATAAAAGTCGATGTGATAGTTTTAGAAACTCGGAGGAATATCCATAAATCAACGGTATGTTTGAAACACATATCTTAATCATTCTAATCACATATATTCAGTACGAATTTTTTTAGTCGAAATTTTCCTAAATATTCTGAAAAATTGGTGGTTGCGACAACTTGTCGCAAAGTTTACATAAATATAGTCTGCACTACCACTTCGTCATCATTTTTAATGTACGGACAACGGCACATCAGACTACACATTTTTGTTCGAAAATCGCTCCGTTGCAACGGAACAAGATACGTCAATGTGTAGCTTGATGTGCTGGCGTGTGTACTTAAATAATTTCCCGAATCCCGAAAAAATCAGGCACTAAATAAAATGTTGTCGTAAGGTAGTCTCCACTTTCTGTCTCTGTTCCTCAAAATTTTGGTAAATGTGTATACTCTACCTCTTCCGATCACTGCTTATTATGGGAAATCATCTCACGTAAAAAACACCAAAGAACAGAAGACAACTAGCTGCAAAATATAGAGCCAGCAGGATCCACACAGTGACCAAAAGGTAGCTTATGGGCATGAAGAAAGAACATCCGTACGTTAAGGGATGGACCTAAAAAAACTCTTTAAAATTATGATAATATACACAAAAAAAGCAGCTGGTAGTTATTTTCAAAACATTTAGATATTGATCCCTTAATACTTTGTTAAAAGGTTATGTTGGCGTGATGTTTGTAGGTATAGTCTCACTGCTGGGCATAGGTCTCCTCTCAAAATGAGAGGGCTTCGGCTGTAGCTCCCACGCAAGCCCAATGCCAATTGGGAACTTCACACACATCATTGTAATAATAATAACTCACACCCTGAATGTAGTATAGGGCTAGGGTTTCTCTTTTTTTTTCAGTGTAGGGCTACACTAGGGAAACCCTTTGTCGCAGGTGCCATTGAAACACAATTAGACAACCACAAATTACACCCAAACTCACGAGAGAAATAAACGTAGGCCATACAAATATTTCTCTCAGCCCGGGAATCGAACCTGGGACCTCTGCGTGGCATGGTAACTGTTCGGACACGGAGGCATTAAATTGCTTTACAGATGTGTGCAGGTTTACTGACGATGTTTTCCTTCACCGAAAAGCACGTACTAAATGTCAAATCAAATTTCACACTTAAATTCTGAGAAAGAGGTGCAAGCCCAGATATGAACGAATCAATGATCCTCTGCTTGAGTGGCGGTCAGTCAAAACATTAAAATCTACCCAAAAAACTCATAGTTCCTGAGACTGTCTACATTGTTTTCTTATATTTATTTATTTAAATTAAAAACGTGAACTCACAATACCAATAGCAGCGATTACAAATGATCCCGTTTTCAAATCGAGACCAATGAAGGAATTCACAAGAGGCAAGTCGTCTAATGCCGTCATTTTCTGTTTTTACACACTAAAATTTAACACAATTTACTTGAGAAATTATAATAAATACTTTCGTTTACTTATACAATTTTTTTTTTGTTTATAAATATACAAACACTTGCGAATTTTTGAAAGGCCATGACATCATGACATCACATAACTACTCAGAAAAGTCAAAAGAGAAAAATTATGATTAAGCTCTATGAAAAAAAAACTAGTTGCCGAGGAGATTGTAAAGTAATAAAACGTATTTTTATCTGCTGGTAACGAAAGCCGTTATAAATTAAAAACATCGTGTATAATTAATTAGCAAGGATAGGAAGGAAGGAAACCCTGGTTCGTTAATAAATATAAGCTTAATCGACACCTTTGGTTCAGGTTAAGTATCTGGCGTGACACCACAGTTGACCACAGTCTTCAAATTTATTATCGGATGTTGACACCTCCCTATAGGTTATTATTTTTAATAAGTCATTAGCTTGTAATAGCAGATTTGTTTGTTTTGCATGAGTAATGGCCTGTTTACACACAACCGTAGTATTTGTAATTATTTAATAGAACAATCTGGTCTGTTAGTAATTTAATGTATTTTTTGTAAGATTTGTTTAAGACTGTATGTTTTCCTAAATAAAAAAGAGACCGACATCCGCCCAGGCAGACTACGTCGCCTTGCCGAAGTAAGCGCAGTCTACTTGCTGCTTACACCGAGTCGAGTGCCGCCTTTTCGGCACGGAAAGTAAGTGATTGAATTGCATGATTTAATTTCTCCTTCCCCTTACCATGATTAAGGGACAAGACAAAGGCTGATAAAGGCTGGCAAGTTAATTCCACCTATACATTTTGGATATTCCAAGGATGCACACGAATTATCACATTTATATTCACATTTACATAGCGAACGGCTATGGAGTCGACATGCATAACAAGGACAAGTTCTACGAAATTATCCGATAAACCATAGGTAAACTTGATATCTGAAAAAGGACTCCTAAAAATCGAAGGTCTTGTTTGAAGCAATCAACGCTGGAGGACATAAGTATTAAGACTGAGAGGCCATTCTTGGGATATGCAAAAGTATGTCCAGTCATGGAACTTTGAATTTGGTGGATGCTTATTACTTTATTTTTTATGGTTATAGGTAGGTTAGTTTGACTATATTCTCATTCAGTGGTAAATGACGACGTAGTTCCCTGAACGGTATAACTTGGGCGTTTTCAAGTCGAAAGTGAGTATGTATTATTTAGTATGCATACCCAAGCAGCACACCCATATCTAAATATATACTATAAGATATCTAATAGAATTTAATTCGATTGAGTATTTTGAGAGTTCAAATTCCCTCAAGATATCTCGAAGAAGGTTTCTAGATAATTTAAAGTAAAAGTGGGCAGAACTTTATTAGATCACAAGAGTGCTTTGAGAAACTATCTGTAGGTAGTGTTAAGATTATTCTGATCTTTTTTCTCAAGTAACCCTTCTAGAATGCTTCAAGACCATTTGTAGGATGTAGACAGTTTTTATTTAGTCTTGTAGATAGTTTTTAGATAATTTATAGTATATGATAGTTTTCTTAGTAATGCTATTTTAAAACCAAAATACTGAAGCGTTACAAACATAAAACGCCATTCTCTTAATACTAATAGATTTCAAGTTTAATGGCTTACAAAATATAAACTATCAAAATTGCAACATGGCGAAACTAGGTATAATATTTCTGACTTTATCGCGCAATGTTTAATCGGTTAGAAAGGACAAATTGACGTACGACTTTAAATACATTGTGAAAAGTGATGTAAAACCTGCCATACAAGTAACGTGTTCGCTAAATTTTAAATATTTATGTATAAAATATAAACTTAATAAAAATACAGTTATCGATTTTCGGTTTTAAATATTTATAGAAAGCTTAAATATACAAAATAACTCACAAAACAAAAAATTTCCAAGAAGTTCTAGGCTTCTTCAAGCTAATTTCAACTTAGATTTACTTTTTAAAAAGAAAAGAAATTTTTTTCAAAACACAGTTGGAAGCATTTTGTCTATAGCTTTATCTATAGAAAAACTTTAGAATACGAAAAGATTATGTTTACTTGCTTTAGTGTAGTTGATCTTGTAGAAGAACTTTCACTCCTATGAAGTTTTTATGATTGTCTACAAAACGCAATGTTTCTAAGCGATTTTTTCTTTTGACAGTATTACAAAACCTTTATAAAGTTATAGGAAATAGTGACCGTATTATGTAATAAAAAACTTTTCAAAACACTAGGTCAAAAAATAATTTTAAAAATCCAATTTGTCGCAAAAAACGTTATTCTGTATAATTATATGGAATGTGTTATATATGACTAGAAAGGTGGATAAATTCCCTAACATATGAATATAAGGAATATTTTAATGACATACCTAACTTATGTTGGAGGAAATAAAATTTTCATTACAATGTTGAGGTTATTTCTTCACGCCAACCACATTTCACACAATGATTTCACTGTATTCTATTCATAGATGGCACAATACACATACACAACATTAAAGTACAGTAGTTTACGCGCTCATTTGAATTGTTTTTATCATTTCACAACACGGTTTTACTTCACATTGTTTATTTATTTGTCAACAAACAAATGACCGACCGTGGCCGTGGCCATGACCGGCCCGAGCGCGAATTACGACTATTGTATCCAGCGTTGCCAATTTGTGGGAAATTCCCCAAATTATGGGGAGTTTCAACTAGATTGGGGATTTTGTGGGGATTGGCGATAAGTGAGGAAAATGTGGGGATTCTAACATTTTATCGTTTAATCTATCAATTGCTGATCCATCGCTAGTTGGTTCGTTACTGTTAGAAACACTGTGATGGACTATATCGACGTGTTTTTCAACATCGCACATCCCTCGTATTATTAAAAAGCAGCTTAAATAGAATTATTATTAGAGCACTTGGTTCTGAATTGTAAAATTACCAGTCGGTGCGTGTTGAGTTCGCGATTCTTTCTCCCGCTTAGGCCGCTCCCCGGTATGAAGCAAAACGAAATCAGCTATTGATAAACAAAGCCGAGCAGTTGGTACTTCCACACCACAACTTACCACACGTCAACTTTAAATATTAAATATAGGTCGAAACTCATTTATTATTTCTAACGTTAACATAGTGTCACCAAATGCACAACAAATAATCAATTTACTTCATTTTGTAAGGCAAAGAAAATTGTTTTTTTGTTCAGACTGATTACAGATTAATGTTGAATCTAATTAATATAACTGCCTCCGTGGTCAAACGGTTACCATGCCGGACTGCCACGCAGAGGTCCCAGGTTCGATTCCCGGGTCGAGAGAAATATTTTTATGGCCTACATTTATTTTTCTCGTGAGTTTGGGTGTAATTTGTGGTTGTCTACGTGTGTGTCCATGGCACCCTCGACACAGGGTTTCTCTAGTGCGGGGCTATGTTGAGTGTGTACGGTATTATTATTATTATTAAAATAAATAAACGATTTAAGGTCATCTAATTTTATAGTTAGTTTTACATTTTACATTCTGTTTACATTTACAGCAAACGTAATAGATTATTTCATTTTGAGTTTCTTAATTATTTATTCCATTTTTAAGCGATGTATTTCTAATAAATAATGAAAATTCGAGATGCGGGGAATTTGTGGGGAACATGAAATTTGCTCTCCCCAAATTTGAAGATTAAAGATTTTTGGAGATTTTGAACAATTGGCATTGGCAATGCTGATTGTATCGAATGATGTGACTTAATATCCAAGGTTCACCACCTCCACTAGATTTTTTAATATTCTTTACTTTATCCATTTTGCATGAACTCTTACAACGTCCAATAGAGAAAAAACCCTAATTGTAGTATTTTTTAAAATAAAATCTACTGAAGACGCGCTATAACATGTTTGTCAATAAGTACAAACACTACAGAATGTCTATAAATTGAATATATCTTGAATTAACTTAAAAACACTAGTTTTTAGAGTATTAATAGACTTTACTGGATGTGTGTAGAACAATTTGTACACTTAATTAAGTTGTTTGATATTAAGAAGGTGTTAAAATTTTGACTTGAGTGAAATAAGTGTTTAAGAACAATTTCTTTTTTCTAAAACCATTTATAGAGAACTATTATCTACATCAATACCATATTAAGACTATTTATAGATATAACAGTTTTAAGGCTATAAAGTGTGCTCCTTGGGTACTGCATCGTCGTCCTCACTATCACTTTCCATCAGGTGAGATGGAGGTCAATTGTGCACTTATTTATAGTGCGGCGCTATTCATGCGTTGATATACCGAGCCGAATACCGACAGTGATTACACCTAGTCGACTCGGTCAACTACGATCACCCAACGACCTAGTGTTTACGCTGGGTCGCGAAAGCGAAAGCGATCTGTCGACCTCGTGTAAATGCGCCCTATTAAATAACAAAACTCGTTATATGACTACAATTTGACACCCAAAATGGGCTCCTACTCATCGAGTTGCGGATACCAAACCGTTATACTATACCAAGAATACAATTACAAAACAGGTCAAGTTTTACAAATAACCTCTTTAAGAGAGTGAAAACCAATTTGTATACTAGCATCGCATTTGTGCAAGATAGATTTCTCATTCGTTCAAACACTGCGGGTTGCCTTTGTCTCAAGCAAACTTTCATGCCACTTGACAGACAGTTAATTAAGCAACAAATGCAGATGTTGCAGTATTCTTCACAAACAGGGTGACTATTTACGATTCATAAAATGTCTCACGGACCATTATCAAAACAGCAAATTCTTGCATGTACGAGCCTTTCTTGTCCCTGAGGCCTGAATAACATCAAATAAAACCTCGGAAATTTTTTGAAATAAGTTATACTTACTAGAAGTATTTTTAAGCTTTTAGACTTCGCTCGCAGTACTCGAATAGTGTGTATGAAGGAGTGTCGGCGTATCCTCTCGCAATTTACGTAAGTATATAGGTAATTACCGTAACTTTGGTTTTAAAATTTTCTAATTTCAGTTCCCTTATTTGTAAATTACATTTTTCATGGAAATTTGTTGTCGCTTATTGAAATAAAAGTGCTGTGAGTCCTATATGTATTACGATATTCGAGTATTTTCCATCTTTTCCAGTTTATGATATTTTTAAGAAAATTGTTCGTGTTCAAAGTACCTCAGCATTAATTACCGCAGATTTAAATTAATAGGGGTTAAAGTATGAAATTGCCGATTTGTACTGAAAAT
>NW_020653383.1:2339188-2353786 GCF_003589595.1 Hyposmocoma kahamanoa
TATTGCAATAAAACGGCAATTTCATACTTTAACCCCTAATATTATTGAATGTCAGAATATTTCACCACATGATATTCAATTATTTTTTTTGTGAAATTAGACCACTCGTTATAATCCTTAATACAGAGATCGAGCACATAGAAAAATCCGATCGATCCAGCTGGATTCGAACCGACGTCTCCTAGCAAACCGCACCAAACGCTATGCCAACTAGGCACCGTAGGTTTTCTATTTATCGTAGTATATAAATATTAAAGAGTTTTAAATTTTACGTACAATTTTTTATTAACCATATATTTATACACAGTGGTAAAATAAAAAATAATGAGGTAGGAAATTAAAAAAAACTGCTGAAAATATAGATTTAAATAGATAGACGCTAACCCTGTTCCATGCAATATGTAGCATCAACCCATCATGACATATGAAATAAGCTGTATAAGAACAGGTCCTTGTCACCTTTCCCATCAAAGCAAGGAAATATGCTAATACGAGTATATGAACATTTGCCTATCCACAAATAAATAAACAAATAAAGTGAAAACTTATAGCACATGAAATTGCATTTTATTATGGTCAACACTGAAGGAAAAAATTAAATATTTAAAATAAAAACTAGTTTTATAATCAACCTGTAGACCATATCGTGTGTAGCTATTTAAGGACAGTTTATCATGGTAGTCTCAACATGGCATGTTCAGTAACTTATTCCCTCTGTTTACTTGTTTGCATAATACGGAAGCTAAAATTAAGTTCTTCATAGTTTCATAATTTATATTTTATATTAAAAAACCTATATGCCGAGCACGTTTAGTTTCAATTGGGTACAAAACTATTCACTATATTGTAAGTTTGTACACACACCGTCGCACTTTAATTAGGCTAAATTACAATATGTGTTTAGGAACTAATTATGTTTGGCGACGCCGTAGTTATAATTGTGTGTTCTTTATGATGACTCGCGGTTTGCACTGTGGGCGCTGGACGGAGACGTCAGGGATTCGTTGGGAGTCGTCCGTTTCATTTTAGTAGCTGTAGAGCTCCTTGTAAAAGAGTTCGTCCAGGGTAGTACTGCCACCTTACCTATTTCTGCCAAGCAGAGTAAGATGACCATTACTGCATTTCGATTTTCAAGAAAAAGGGTGCTGGATTTCAATGAATTTTGTAAATTACATAGCGTTCAGGCCCTGGGGGCCTGGGGGCCTACCACAACCTCTTAAAACAATATTACTTTAACCTTACATTGACTTTTCATACCGTAACGCGTTTAAAGTAAGCTTATTATAATGTTAAAACTATGATGTTTTATTGGCAGCTTTGAGACTATTCATTCACTCAGTTCGTACTATGGCGCGACTTTAACATTAAAGTAATATTGCTCTTATGTCAAATTTAGTAATCTTAAAATAATTACTCTGACGCAATGGAAACAATATTATTTTCGAATTTATTGTCTAAATATTGATTTGTAATGATTAAAAGTTAAGTTGATCTTACCTATTTACATAAATCTCTACAATATGATGTTTATTTGTTTATTTAATAGTACATAGGAAATATTTCTCGTTAAATAAAAATATGCGATGTTTATTTCGTAAAATTACGACAGTGACATCTATATGCTCCTTGGTGGCATTAACAGTTGACACTAGACTATAATTCCGAGTTCACAACGTGACTATGAAGGCTCAACTTGTTTTATTTATTTTTCTCATTTTCTGCATGAAAATGCGGAAAACAACGTAATTTTAATGGATTTTGTTATTAATTTTTTTTAACAGTTAAAATGTTCTGAATGTAAATAACATAAAGTACTTCAACATTATGCTACGATAGGACGATTCGGAATATCAAAAAAGAAAGAGATGGCATTATATAGTTCATATAGCGTTATTTCTTTCCTATTTTTAGTAAGGAACAGACAATATTGGGAAATCATTCGTTCTTTCAATCACTTTAGCAATAATATATTGCTTGGTTGACAGATTTGTCATGGTACGAATATGAGCAATATCATAATAAGCTTACTTCAAGCTTACATTGAATTAAGATTGTTTTTGAAAAGGTTATGGTAGGCCCCCTGAACTTCAGGGAATAAGTCTGCAGGCAGAGAATTCCTCTCCAATGCCGTACGCTATATAAAGAAATTATATTTTAATTATATATTACGTCACAAGGTATTATAAATTATATATTTACTTTTTACTATGTAACGGAACGAACAAGTCATGCGCCTGGTGGTAAGTGACTCGCCTATCCATAACACTTGCAGTGCTACTCAAAGCTTGAAATCGCAAAGATCTGAGGGGCATTGCCACTGCGCTCATTACTCTGAGACATAAGTTGACAAGTCCAATGTGCCTATAATTTCTCCAGTACCCTTACCCTTCAAAACCGAAACACAGTAATGGTCACATTACCTGGACGAACTTTCTCACAAGGAACTCTACTGCTACTAACAATTAGACAACAACACATACGTTGCTCTGATCCCAAAGTAACTAGCTAAAGCACTTGTGTTATGGAAATCGTAAACAACGACGATACCACAAACACCCAGACCCAAGACAATATAGAAAAGTTAGTTTCTACATTGACCCGTGAGCCTACCATAACCTATCCAAAAACAATCTTATTTCAATGTGTAGACTTCCATTAGATTTGCCAGCAATTTGTCCTTTTTGTGTGTAAATAATAGCATAGTCTTTGTTAAATACTACTTTACAGTTTGTGTTATTTATTCTTCGTACTGATAACAGATTGTGTGACAAATTTTTCACGATCATATCATCCATTGTAAAAATTACTTTTCCAACTTTCACTTTTATATTTCCTTTTTTGTGTACTGTAATTGTTTCTCCATTTGATACTTTTATATTTATTGGTCTAATTTCGTCGATATACGACATTTTATTTATGTATTTTTCATTTATCATATTGTATGTTGCACCTGAATCTGTTACAAACTGTATTCCTTCACTACTCGATGTAAACGCTGTATAAGCTAAGAATGCTGGATCAAAGTTACTAGGTTTTCTATATCTTGGAGTATACTCTCTACCTCTGTATCTGACGTTTCCTCTGATGTTTGGGTTTATCCTACACTCATAACTTTTATGTCCTTCTTTCTTGCATTTAAAGCATATTATCGGGGATACCATGAAGGCTGTTGTATCTGTTGCATTTTTTGAATTTCAGTCTGCATTTTCTGTTCTTAAATTCTTTCTTTTTAATTGTTCGTCTGGCAGGCGGCTGTTTACAAAACTAATTGTTAATCTATCAGTTCACATTGTTTCTTTAGCGGTTACTACGTTTTCGTAGTAGTCGGGCATGGCTAGCAACAAATAGCATACTATCTCACTTTCACTTAGTTTAGCATCTGATGCTTTGAGATCTCTTACGGTCTTAACGAAAGTGATGAAAAAGTTTTCTAACGAGTTTTTATCATCATATATCATTAAAAGTAATTTCTTACGTGTTGAAAGTTGGGTTGCAATGCCGTTCTTCGAAATGTACTTTTAAGTTTTTCTATTCTATCTTTTGGTGTGCAACAGTCTTTTATTAGTTCAAGATGACTATCGGCTGGCTATACATTGAATTATTATATTTTTGGCTTTTGCATAATTTTTTATTTTCTTTGAGTGAATGGACTCCTCTTCGATTGCTTCTTCTAAACTATGCTCTTCCAGAAAA
The DNA here is from genome assembly GCF_003589595.1 of Hyposmocoma kahamanoa. Classification (NCBI taxonomy): domain Eukaryota; kingdom Metazoa; phylum Arthropoda; class Insecta; order Lepidoptera; family Cosmopterigidae; genus Hyposmocoma; species Hyposmocoma kahamanoa. The sequence continues at coordinate 2,342,882 of NW_020653383.1, forward strand.
GCTTTTACACGGAAAAACCAATTACTGAAATCCGTTCCGGCGAACTGCGTAAAGCCGTATTTGTTTATTTTTAAATCATTCTCCATTTTTATCCACTCGGCCACGGAAGTCGTCATAAATGTCTTTACCTTAGAAACAAAATACCTAACTCGTTACACATTGTGTTTGATCTTCGATCTGACAGGATTCGAACCTTTGTCTGTATGCCAATCTAAGGCAACAGATCGAAGGAATTTTTCTTTGTGTTCGATCTTCGTATCAACATAATTATAAGAAACTAGCGGAGTAATGCACAAAAAGAATATCATGGTTGAAAAAATCATGATCAGAGAGTAGAAAAAAATCAATATGTACGCGCCGATACCAAGATAAACGGCGCTTCGGTTAATTCACCTACCCTCATTTCCTTTTTTATGATTCGTAAGTGATGGTACGAACAAGTCGTGTGCCTGACGGTAAATAACACGCCTGACCATAACAGCTGCAGTGCCACTCAGAACTTTAAATCGCAAAGATCTGAGGTGCACTGCCTCTGCGCCCATCACCCTGAGAAATTGGTAAGAAGGTAGGTAGGTCTCTTAATATTTGTATTGCTATCGTTAACACAACCTATGTAATCAATTATTTAGTTTAAAATGCTTATTAGTATTTGCAATAACTATTAGATTTAAAAAAAGTAAGTTAGTAAAACAAATTGGTAGGGTTGTCGAAAAAGAAAAGAAATTATATAATGCTATAAGATATAGTGTTTTAAGGGATTATATACCGGATTACAATTATATACTTATCATACTTACACTATCCTTTTTATCTTGCTGCAACTGAACTACTGTTCGTGGTTGTGATAGTCTACAACTAACGGTCCTTCGTACCGTGAGTCCGCCTTGGACCACCCTTCGACGCGATGGTCGTTTAGCTCTGTGGATTCACCACCATATTTAAAGACTCAACGCACTCTGCGTAGTCCTATTGCGCCGTGTGTGAAATACCGTTTGTGTTTTACTGTGTTGTTGTACTGTTATTAAACACAGTTCGGTGATAAATTGACTGCTCATCATCGTAACTGGTTGTCTCCTCTGACCGCCACCGCGCCATCGGAACTGCTGCGTGTTCCACCGCATTTGTTGATACTTAATTAGGACATCTACTAGAAGTTGAGGAAAAACGCTGCTAAGGACAACATACGAGCACTGCCTCTAAGGTCTGTGTAATATAGTTCAATTGTTCAGCACAGGCAAAAACCTGTCGGTCTCTCCCTCCCCGCACATTCTTTTCCATACAGTCCACTTCTCTTCTTAAAAGCGTCGCGACGAAAGAACCACCTATCACCTATCAACCCGCTCGTATGCGGCGCGTACGGTCGTATAGATTGACTGCCGCGCTGGCACACAATAAAATCAATCATTACACATTGTTGAAAGTCTAACAGAGAGTATACAATACAATAAGATATAATCTACATTCGCAAAATCATCTAGAACGAACGTTGCCGTAAATTGTTAATGGAAAAATAACAATTCGGTTCGACGTAACCCTTAACTGTCGCAAATGGCCGCCAAATAAGGAAATAATAATAACGGATGCAAAATTCCAAGACCACTATGTTAGTGTAACGATTTAAATATTATCTGTCTTGATTAGGCTCAATTTGCATTGCCACGAAACGTAATGGAAGCGGATTTTTGTAGTCATAGCATAATAAACTTTATTTTCTTTGTGTAACGTACAAACTAGATAAGAGCCAAAAACAGGTCGCGCGTCTCCCGGAGAATTTCTCTTTGTATAGTAAGTAAACGAGCAGACGAGCCACTTGACGAGAAGTGGTTATCGTCGTCAATAGACATCTGCAACATCAGATGACGAGATTGACAACCTCAGTGGCCCAATGATTTATATTGTGGGCGCTGGACGTTGAGGTCCTGTGTTCGATTCCCGATAGGACCAATTTAGGAAATGGTTCTGGTCTGGGTGTTCTGGGTACTGTCCCGGAGTGAATTCCGTTGCCCTGGTACCATATTACAGGGAATTCCCCAGTTTGAGACCAGGTAATTGGTGTGGGTATCTAGCATTAAGATCAGCTGCCTATTCGTTGACAAACTTTGAGAGTCCTGTTGACTTGTCTTTTTGGTTCGAGGAAGAAACGAACGTGATGTCCGCGTGGTCTGACAATGGCATCAATGTGGTGGGGGCAGGTTCTACTCCTTTGACGGGGAGTGCGATGGTAAAAACATGACGGTGGCATCTGTTTGAAAAGTTCCTCTGAGCACTCCACATTATAAAGGCGGTGGAACATACACAGAGAGCCAACGTCTCTCCGTAGACTAAGAGACTCCAAATCGTCAGTGAGTCAACACGAACAACCCGACGTTGTTCTCTCGCAATCCCGGGAATATCGTACAGCCGCCATATCGTATCATGTATGATGAATCCAGTGATAAATTTCGTGATTTTTGTAAAAAAATATTCTTGAGTACTGTAACCTAGAGACGTAGCTTAGGTTGCATAGCGAGAGGTACTTTACAAATATAAACTGGGATTACCTTCATAACTTGATATTTATTGTATTTTTTACATGTTTACTTCTTGAGGCTATTTCTAGATCTGCCAAGATGTTCTTTTCTCTAACCTATTTTTTCAAACACATTCCAACTACAAAACTATATTCACTCAGCCAATACTTCTACTCATAAAGTAGAGCCTAGACTACAGTACTATCCTTAATATACACTACACGATTTATTTTAGGCATGTTAAATATCGGATGAAAATAGTATTCTATTACCTAATGGGAGAATATCTCAGTAAACCCTCTATATGGCTCAAATCCCATTTTTTATTTCTATTTCTACGTCAGCGCCGACACCCCCTGTTCACTCTACATCTAATCCGCATGTTGGCTCGAGACGAAAATGTCTACATTCCACAACGCTCTAGCCTTGATAGAAATCTTATATTGGATTAATAATACTGACGTTTACAGTAACTCTGAATTTAAATTTCTGGCATCTGCTGGTTACTACTTGGAACTATGTGATCGAAATTCCATGCTTACTGTCTGGCGGTGATCGACTCAATAACCCTTATGTACTATTATAGCTTACATTTTCAATTATTGTTACTGTTGTATATGGTTAGAGAAAAAGTTTAGTCAATCACTGTTCGCATTTTCTTTGAAGAAGTAATAATATTGTTAGCGACGTATGTAATACGTGAATAATGAATGATTCATATCTAAAACGTGCTTTACTATGTAACATGAAATATCGTGTTACATAATTTAGTAATGCAATGTCAAACGTACTTTGTTGAAACGTTAAGCAACAAAAAAAATTTTCATTGCTAATAGCTGTTATCCCGAATACATTGTTAAATTCCAAAAAAGAATGACGTCACCTGCCTTTTTATTTTAGGATTTTGAACTTTTACTGGATTAAAACCAATTTGCATTGCAAGTTCGTTTTGTCAAACAGTAAATAATCCCTGTGAAGGTTTTAACAGTATTATGGTCAAAGCATTCCGGCCGTACCACGTGCGCGGCAGCTGCAAACGTACATGACTGCTTTAAAAAAATAGTGACGTAAACCAAACTAATAAATGAAAATAAAGAATAAAGAATACAGAGTAATACTTATTACACAGCTGTTTTTTATATAAAGTAGGAGGCAAAAGACGAGCCACTTGATTGCGGTGGTCATCGTCGTTCATGGCCATCTGCTACGTGAGATGAGCTGCCTATGCGTTGATAGCCTTTGAGAGACCTGTTGACACGCTTTTTGAAGAATCTCATGTCATAGGGCAAAATACTTCAGGAGAAAGATCATTCCACGTCTTACAGGTTCGAGGAAGGAACAAACGTGACGCCTGCGTGGTCTTATATGGCCAGGCATTAATGATGAGGGGATGGACTCTACTCCTTTGGCTGGACGTGTGATGACAGAAATGTGAGAGTTCGAAAAGTTTCTCTAAGCACTCCCCCAAAGACGGTAGACGGAGCGCCAACGTCTCTCCGTAATAGTAGGAGGGTATACTGTACGTGAGATTTATCAAACGAACTTTGACTTCGACTAAGAAAATATGGCGAGTTGAGCAAAGTTTTCGTAGACAGCAAAATGTGTTTTGTTTTTGTAAAAAAATCCTTCGATCTTATATTATAACAAACTAGTGGAGTAATTCCACAAAAAATAATTGAATATCAATTCAATAAAAATTTAAAAATACAGTGAATAGCGACATCCCTCGCCAGGACTGGTAACTAACTGTAAAGGTACTAACTGGGTGATAAATCTTCTATAGATTTCTCATAGATGGGGCTACGACGAAAAAGTCGTTGAAAAACCAAATACAAAGACACGACGCAAGCACGTAGAAAAATTCGTGATGTCCGCTGGTTCGTTCCGTGGCTTAGTAGGTATAGCGTCTGGCACGGTAAGCTAGAAGACGTCGGTTCGAATCCGGCCGGATCGAAGGATATTTTTGTGAGTGTGCGATCTTTGTATTAATAATTATAACAAACTAGTGAAGTAATTTCACAAAAAATAATTGAATATCAATTCAATAAAAATTTAAAAATACAAAAATCTTGTCTAGCCGCCATTTTTGCTTAATCGAAGTCAGAAGTCGTTTTATACCTAAATACCAGGCTAAGACATTAGTCTTAGGCTGATTTTTAGGATTAGATGCTTTTGAGATAGGCCGCTATTCTAGAAAGCTACCAACATATATCATCATAGCATCACGACAATTAATATCGGTGATATAGCTGCGAGCGCTAAGGCGATTGCCTAGTTTGTACTGGCTTGTATAAAACCGTGGTAAGGCCGCTTATAAACAGTGATGCGTGTCACAGTGACATTACTGCAAGTACATAATGTGGGCTGATAGTTCACAAGACCTATCGTAAGCAGAGGTATTTTTTTGTCTTACGAGTAAATACTACAGTTTTTTGGCTTATACTTTAAGCCAACCAGGCTTAGGGCGCGTTTATTCGACACGAATTTCATCGCGCTCACGCCGCGCAGCTGTCGCGCGAAGACGGCGCGGCGGCGTGGCCGCGGAGCGACCGCTTGGATCTAACCGTCACGGCAAAATGCGCTCTATTCATTTAGCTTTTACGTTTTAACTTAAATGAGCGTCACGGGCGCGTGTGCGAGCCTGGCTTGTCTTTGGTCTATGCGGCGGCCGAGTGGCTGCGCGGTTGTATTGTTCCGAGAAATTTCATTGTTGTTGCCTAGTAAATAGAATTCAGATTCGTCAGTAATGTACGTGAAAGCGTGTTAACTGTGCGGACATCGCGCGGCGGCCCTGCGAAAACTAACTGACTGTAACTGAGCGCTTAGAGTTTTATCGGTCAGGGTGTAACTTTGACCAGCGCGATATTTACAAAGGTTTATAAAGGCTTTTTGTTTTTTTAGTGTTTTTTTTTTCGATCTTTTGACTACTATTGGCGTTAAGGAATAAATGGTAGTATGGCGTATCAGTTGGTAAGGGTAAGCAAGAAGTAATTAAATCTTCTCTTAAAGTAAGAAGACGTTGAACACATTTGCAATAAGTTTTTTAAATCAAAAGTCTAGATTAAAGACACAATCATTGTTCCAATTATTAATACAAAGACCAAACACTTAGAAAAAAATCCTTCGTCTTCTAGCAAACCCTGCCAGACGCTACGCCAACTAAGCCACGGAACGAACCAGTTCGACGTTCAATAAAAAACATTTAACACAATCGTTGCATAATTAAATTTTAAGACTAGACTACTCCAACTTATGAGCTTTTCTGATTCACTGTACCCGGAAGTGGAGCTTAATCTGTCTAAAATTAAGAGAACATTTCATAACTGACGTGTTGTCAAAGGATACCATTTTTTACAAAAAATACGCTTTGATGCTAACTTCTGAAGCGAAAGGATAATCTCCCATAACAGGAAAGTTTTTTTTTTTCATCATTATAGCACATCAAAGTACAGCTTTAATAATGGTCTTTTTTATTAGATTTTACGCTTACGCCCTATTATAGAAAGACAATGATTACGATACAAAACTTAGCTTTGAACACAACTTTTTCAATTGGACTATCCGCTTGAGAGTTAAATTCTCTACTAAGGTCTCGAACTTCAAGACTATCTCATTGTATGTAACGGGATGGTGTCCGCAACCCAATCATAAAAGTAATAATACCATACATTCATTTATTTCGGATTCTGGGATCCACAGTGTTTGTAACAATGTAACTTAAGGTAGTGTCAGTAGCAATTGAATATACTTTAAATTTAAGCAGGTGACACTCTACGACAAAACGCAGCTGCACCCAGTGCCGCACCATCGGAGAGTCCCATCTATCGGCAAGAGCGCTGAGGATGACATTCGGGCTGCCGCGTAGCCGAGCTAGGACTGAGGCACAACGCTTTCTTATCATTCTAAAGAAGCAATCTGTACGTGTCTCATCAAACATGTTAGAGGCACTGCACAAACTAATTGGTACCGTTAACACATTGTTATATTGAACGCCATTACGAATATTTATAAGCAGTAGCAATTGCCACCTTGCGTACTCCTGCCGCCAAGCAGTAATGTGAGCATTACTGAGTTCCAGTTTTGAAGGGTAAGGGTGCTGGTGAAATTACAGGCACATGGGACTTGTCAACTTACGTCTCAGGGTGACGGACGCAGTGGCAGTGCCCCTCAGATCTTTGCGATTTAAAGCTCTGAGTGGCACTGCAACTGTTATGGACTGGCGTGTAGCTTACCATTTGATCATTCTTTCCCTGGATTCTTCACAGATTTTATTTTAATAAAGATTTACAACAATTTGAAAACGTCAATGAACTGAATGAATCACACGTCAAAGTATCAATAACTCATCAATAAATAACTCAAGAGTTGAGGCGAGGTATTTCAACACAAACCTACATTTTAGGAGGTGAGATGTGGGGGACAGTCCCTCGCGTCTCGCAAGCCGCGCGCTGAAAATTAATATGAATAAAATAAGAACTGGCGGAGAAAATTCGACAAAGATGTGACGTCAACAAGCGCCCGATGGGATAAATGTGAATTTAATAACTTCAGCTCCCGTAGTAAGCCGCCGCGATTAAGCTATTATATCCACATATAGCCGTCAAATTCGAGTGTTAAACCGGCATTTAAAAATGTTATCACAGTAGTTAACATGGGGAGCACCGTTACGACACCTTTCGTATTATCGGGAGTGTCGCGACCAATGGCTGGCAAAAGAAAATAGCCGTGACAAACATGGCCGCAAGGTCACAGCTGATTTTAAAAATTTTAAAACATTTTGACAGTTCTGCACAGAGATTAAGAGAAATAATAATAAAAAAAAACAAATTGATGTACATAAATTATTGGAAAAAGATGAGAACATTTCTAATACAGTTCAATACATAAGAGTAATTAGAAATACGTAAATAATAGCTATTTTCATGTAAAATATGTAAAAACTGAAACTGCCAAAAATAGCTATATACTCAAGTTCATATTCTTTGTTCTTCAAAACGTATAGCAATAGTTTAGTTAATTACTTACTAAATAAACAAAAGAAAGAATGACTCTAGTTCGGTATCTTGCCGATTCAGTATTCGCAACAAAAAGTAAATGAAAGTTTCAATTCCTATGACAAAAATGTTTTACATTTTCTTTCGTATTTAATCTGTATTCGTGTCTTTATTAGTGAATAAAGAGTTTATCCGTCTATTGATTTTACCTCAGAGACATAGCAGTTCCCAATACTCCATCAGAATCTCTCCTATTACATACAGGGTGTAAATTTAAGACGGGGCAGCAAGGCCAGCTACCTTAATCTTTGTAATTACAGGAAAACCGTATCTGGAAGGCTATCCATGAATTTTGAAGATATTTTAATTGGCATTCACTGATTTTGAAAAAATGGTACAGTCAGCCAGATAAAAGACAATTTTTACAAAACTTTTTTTGATGCCATTCGATCCGGTTTCTGGTATGATATTCTTCTAGAATCGTTTTCCTGTAACTACAACGATTAAGGTAGCTAGCCTTGCTGCCCCGTCTCAAATTTACACCCTGTATATATATACATATATATGTATATCTATGATTATATATTTATCGCTTTAATATTGTTAATACATTATTAATTAATATTTTCTTTCATTTGGCCCATTCATGAATTACGCTTTTACGAATGTTTCTAGCATTAAGTCCGCCTAGCATTTTGTACCATTATGTGTTGTGGTTAATAAAGTTTAATAAATAATATACAGACGACATTAACTGAAAAAATTGTAAATAAGCAGAACTCAAAGATGACGTAACTAGAATTTGGCGCCAAGAAAAAGTATATGTTGTCCCTATTGTCCTTTCCACAACAGGTATTATCCAAAATCATGTTTCCCATAGCACCAAATTATAAGATTTTAAAGAAACCCTGATAAAACCAACAGTAGCTCACAAGAAGATCTAGTGGGCTCTTGTCAGTACACACATCTCAACATAGATACATTTATTTGACTTAGGCCGGTAAATGTAGTTAAAACCAACTAACAGGCCGAGAGAAGAAAGACAAATAATTCTATTTCTCCCCATACATTTCGATTGCAAATGTAAAATTTAGATACTAAAACTAAACAAGATCAAGAAATGGCTTAGGCCCAATTGGAACTTATTGCTATTAAGTTTACACCAAATTTGACAGAGATATTAATCTAAAAATAAACTACACATTGGAAACTATGTTTTCGGATCTAATGCCATATATACTTAGATTTTTAAACAAACCGTCGCTTCGGCTCTTTACTTGTCCCACGGCCAAAGCTGACAGCGCGATAAATATACGCGTTTTTAAATCCGAAAACAGTAGTTTCCCTTCCAATGTATACCAATTGCCAAAACCTAAGAACTCTATATAAACTATGTTTATTATAACAAAAGCAACAAAGAACGAGTATATAAAACATTCGTACGTACAAGCATGTTTATGTGTATTAGTGTGTGTAAGATATTGATTGATTAAATTTATTTATTTCCACAAAAGCGTTATTAATAATAGAATACTTTCTTTCACATAGGTATTTCGTAATATTTTATGTTATCCCTTTTTTCCCATTTTGGGATATATTCAATTCATTTTATAGTTCTACAGCTCGTTGCCATTTTCTTCAGTTCTGTAAGAATACTGGTATTGTAGTCTTGCAACCAAATTTAATACCTAGTGCAATGGAACAGCGAACTTGTTCAACCTAAGAGATAAGCGTTCCATTTAAATATTATTATGGCAACAACAACTGCTCGTCCATCCTTAAGTCGCAGACAATTATCTCCAAAACTATGTACATTACACGTAAGAATCTGAACAAGGCGCAAAGGTAAAAATGTGCAGGCCTTGAATTTTGTTTATTAAAAAATCTCTAGGGATATAAAAGAAAAATAAATGCCAGTATTAAATTCTGAAAGAAACAGCAATCTAATTAAATTCGCTCAAAACAGTACCTCTCAGAGATGTAAAACATCGCAAAGGCGCCCTTTGGCCACAGGTGGTCGCTAGGAAATTCAACCCTGCTATATAACTCAGATTGTAACCAACTCGGTCAGTCTCGCGTTGCATTCCTTCGGGAGAGATCGTGCCGTACATCTCAGTTTTATAAATATCTCGCGAGTTATAAAGTTAAATTACATCTATCTGATCTTATTTTATCAATATAACATTTTAATTATCTCGTTTGAGTATTGTGGATTTTAAACTGACTTGATTAGTGTTGTTTAATAAATAATGCAAGATTTAGGGTGTAAAGGTATGTTATTCTGAAAAGGTTCGTTATACGAGGTATAACAAAAATTTATATTATTTTCTCGCTGGTGATCGTTCTCATGATTACACTCAAGCTTAGCAGAAAATAATATCAATGTAAAAACGCAAAAAAAAATATTTCCCAATTAAACTGTATTGTGTGCTTAATCGATTTTTTATATTAGAGAAATTTTGTAGTTTTACAGATTATACTTTTGCTTTAAATAAAGAGTACGATTGCCTGCAATAATGAGTAAGATCTTTCCGGTAAAGCCTGTATATGTAGTAACGGCAAAAAAAACACTGTCGATGCAAAATAACACACACCTGTCCCCTTCAATGGCAAGAGATTATGGGTTTCCACTTTGATATTAGGACAATTTGTTCGTTTTCTCCACTTTCCATCTGTTCTTTTATACCAAGCACTCCATATTGTTTTCATAATTTTTCATGTTATCCAGATGTAGCAATACTTAATGTCCGTGTTGACAGTTACAGATGAAGAAATATCACGGAATTAGATAAAACTATACCTATTAAAGAGTCCAGGTAAAAAATTATTTTCAACAACACTTGTAACAATTTGCAGCTTTTGTAAATTAATGACCCTCACTTTCGGTTTCAAAATCGAACTGATAAAGTAACAAGGCGAACGGCTATTGGGTGGAAATCCCTTTGTTCGAGTAAAGCTTATGTAATATACAGACCTAACCACAGACTGCAGATCTTGTTACGGTAGCCTGTTTCAACGTAATAGACAGGTAAATTAATTATAGTTATATCGTGTTCTTAGGTTTTCGCGATTATAACACATAGGAAATTAAACTATTTTTTCTGATATCAATCGCGTATATTTGTTTCTTCAAACAAGCTAACGTTTCGGGCCCTTTACAGGTCCCATGGTCATACCTGACAGTCAGCCCGTACGTACCGTACCGACCTGTAAAGGGCCCGAAACTTTGGTTTGTTGAAAAAAACAAATATACGCGATTACAACCGGAAAAAAATTACTTTTTATGCAAAGTTGTTGTTTGACGCGAGTTCTTGTATTGAAACCTGCGGGTTTCTTTTTGTTTTATTGAAGGGTTCTAAGGGTCGTATTCTAGAACTCTACTCAATGCTCAAGTTAGGATT
>NW_020653383.1:2358786-2382147 GCF_003589595.1 Hyposmocoma kahamanoa
TCAGTACAAATCGGCAATTTCATACTTTAACCCCTATTATTATATCATCGAATGAAGCGACTCACATAATAATGATCGAACTTCACTTCAAGAAGTTCGTTTGATCATCTATTATTGCAAGTTTTGATTTTGTGGTAGAAATTTCATGCAATGTGCTGCCACCCAGCGGCAACTGCTGAAAGATTATGATGAGACGAACGACTTAGTGCGTTTGCGCACTGCATCCGATTCGCATTCGTTCCGAATCCGAGTCTATACAAATCTAGAAAACTCTGATCCACTTTGAATGTCCGCTTGTACAATAAGTTCGATTCAAATCCGAGAAAATACGAATATCGCTTGTACACCTAAACATAAAATGACACTTCGGACACTTATGACATTTCGGACCGTCATTTTTCGGATTCGGAACTGATACGAATCGGACGTAGTGCGCAAACGCTCTAAGGCTTGATTCACATTGCGTAGACGCTACGCGACGCGGCGCGGACTGCATTCAAGCGAGCAATACAACATAAACTTTATCCCCAACAAATTAAGGCAACATTTCACTAAACAATCTGCTGCAGAGAGCTGCGGTAGGCGCACTTTATAAAATGCAATATACTATAGAACATATTCTCCACTAAATAAAGTATACATTTCTTCAAACAACAAAAAACAAAAGAGTAAAGCCACGTGACGCGTCATGCTTCACGACTCCGCCCACTTGCCTCGCCTCTGACAATGCAAAGTGTAACTTAGCATCTCAACAATAAGGTGTAATATTTCTTCAAAAGGCAGACTGCGTAGGAGATGTAATGTAGTATATAATATTACATATAAAATAAACTAAACAAAGTCGATATTTCTATGAAAGCCAAGCAAAATCTCTTTTGATAGAAGCAATACATATATACTTTATTTAGTAGACAGTATGTTCATAATATAATGCATGATATAAAGTGCGCCCGGCGAAGCTCTACCTCTTGCTGCATCTACTTTATGGATGAGTGGTCGTGTTTAAGCAATTTGCAGATTATACATGCAAATAATATTGCGTAGATGAGAAGGTCCCGGGTTTCATTACCGGTAGAACCAATTTTGGAAATGTACTTATCTAACGTAGTTTTGGCCTAGGTGCTCTGGGTAATGCCGCGGAGTGAGTTCCGTAGCTCTAGGTACAGGACTCGATTCCCGGTAGAACTAATTTTGAAAATGAACTATTCTAAAACGGTTTTGGCCTAAACGTACTGAGTAGTGCCGCAGACTGAACTCCGTAACTCTTGGTTCCGGGTTCGATTACCGGTAGAACCAATTTGGAAAATGAATTTTTCTGAAGTGGTTTTGGCCTAGATATTCTGGTAATGCCCCTGTTTGGATTTCATTGTTCTGGTGCTCATAAGGAGTACAGAGAGTTCCCTTGTTTGAAACCAGCATGCGTAGCATGGCGGTATATCGCATACGATATGTGGTAAGCCTCCCTCTGGCATATATAATGCAGTCGATAAAGTGGTTTATTTCCAGTTGTTCCATATACTCAGTCTCATATGGAGCAGTTGTAACCCAAAAGTTCATATAACGATGTTGTCATTATTACAATTTAATTTTTTTATTGTCATACTGAATCGGTAAAATACCACACTAGCGCCATTCGTTCTTCTGTTTATTTGATAATGAACGCTTGTTATACGTTTTGAAGAACAAGGATGGCGATATGTGAAATTGTGTGTATTTGTCATTTAATCATTGCCGAGAAAATTGTAATCCTTTTAATTGCATCGTTGTAAAACGATGAAACAAAAATCGTTCATTATTAAATAAACAAAAAATTAAATTTTAATAAAGGCAACATAGCTTTATGAAGTGTATGTCACGGGGATGTTTATCACATATTGCATGCGATATGCTGTCATACTACGCATGCTGTTTCTTTTTATTGTTTCTGTTTATTTCGTTTGTCGCGCTCAATTTTTACGTTGATAAAATTACCGTGCAGTACTGACAAAATGTTTTAAAATCAGCCGTGCTGTGACCATGTTTGACACTGCGACATTGTTTCGCGGCCATTGATCGAGGCGAGCGCTGTGCGTCAAAAATGTGACGTCACGGTGCTCGCCATATTCGCTATAGTGAAAAATAAAAATAGCAGATTTATCAATTTAATTTGACAGCTAAATGTAAATAGGTTTATTGCGGCGTCATGCTGCGGGCACTGGTGGTTGTCTGACAACAGATCAGGGAAAAGTTCATCCACTTTGTATTTAATTTAGTTCATCAAGTTAACCCAGAACACCTAGGCCAAAACCACTTTAGCAAAGTTCATTTTCTAAATTGATTCTACCGGGAATCGAATCCGGAATCAAGAGCTACGGGATTTACTACGCGGCACTACCCAGAACACCTAGGCCAAAAACACTTTAGAAAAGTACATTTCCGAAATTGGTTCTACCGGTAATGAAACCCGGGACTTTCTCATTCATGCAATATTATTTGCATGAATAATCTACAAATTGCTTAAACACGACCACAGTAGCGGCGGCAGCAACCGACCGCGGGAGACGTCGAGCTACGCCAGGCGCACTTTATAATATGCATTATAATATAGAACATATTGTCTACTGAATAAAGTATATATTGCTTCTATCAAAGGAGAAAAGCCGCGCTGCGTCGGCGACGGTAGGCGACAGTCGGCGGCGCAGGGCGACGCAGCGCTGCTTTTTGCTTTGCTTTCAAAGAAATATCGACTTTGTTTAGTAAATATGAAACTATACTAACTATACTACATTGCATCTACCACGCAATATGCCTTTCAAAAAAATATACCTTATTGTTGAGAAGCTAAGTTACACTAAATTTTTTATTCAATAAAATAAGACTTTAACGATGATATTATGAAACACCACCATGCTCAATATTACAGGTGCGGCTATTTTTACACTCCAATAATTGTAAGTCAATGCTCCAAAGCAACAAAATAAGGTATTGCTACCGTTTTGCTGCAGAAATAGGTAATGTCTACTGAAATTCGCCATAGGTAATCATTAGAGATGGCATATTTATCTAAACGTCAAGAAAGTAATAATATGATAATACTTTCCTTTAGCCTCCTTGTACATTAAAATGTAGACACTAAATGTAATTACTTACATGTTTCAGGCCCGAGCATGTATGCCCTCAGTTTTAAATGAAAAACTGGGCGTTTACGTGAGCAAAGGAAGAGAATTGTGTGGGTTTAAATGACTTCACGCATATTATGTACATTTTGACAGCTTAAAGAGGTTAAAATCTCAGAATCATTCGATCGTATTATGTTCCATATTATTTATGTATGAAGACGTGGAAGGCTAATGGTTTGACCTACCTCCTATCAAGCCGAGGTCATGGATTCGAGTCTGGGTTCGCACCTTTTGGGTTTTCGGAATTTACGAAAATGTGCGAAATTTAATTTGAAATTTGCCATAGCTATTCAGTGGAGGAAAACATTGTGATGGACCTGCACATCGACGAAGGTTCAAAATACTCGAAATACGTGTCAGGTCCCCAACCCTCATTGGGTCAGCGTGGCGGACTATGTCCTAAACCCTCGTCTAAGAAAAGACCCGTGTCCGGCATTGGAAGGTATTAACGGATTGATTATGATTTATGTATTTAATGCTGGCTATAAGCTTGATATGTTTATTTTATACGTTTGTTTTATGATGTTGTCACTCTGATTTTTTTATCAGTGAGCTCTGCTGTTTTTTTCCTACAAATATATTTTTATTAAACAAGTTATGTGTGAAACTGTCAAGGGTTACTTGGTCAGACTACATTTTACAACAACAATCAATCGGTACTAAAGTTAACTTCCCTATTCGGTTCAAAAGCACTAATACACTGACATTCGGTTTCACTGTTTAAAACAAGATTTAGAAGTTGGCATTGAGTGACTTCTTTGGGTTCTTCGGTAAAAATGGGTGTTCCGCAGGGCTCAACACTTGGACCTTTCTTATTTCTGATTTATATGAATGATCTGCCATTCTTTATTAAGGACCATTGCGAAATAGTATTGGTTGCTGATGACACGTCCTTGATTTGTAATGTTTTACAGACAGACATGACATTAACTATGACCACATTAATACGAGCGATTAGTTCTATGTACCATCCAGGCGGGTTTCTCTCAGAGAAAAGTTTAAGGAGACTGGTATCCTGACTTTGGCAACACAGTACATTTACTCAAATATTTATATGCCCGTAAAAATATACATAATTTCAATAAGAAAGAAGATATCCATAATAATAAACCTTAAAGCTAAGTCCAAACTCATGGTACCACGATTTCGTTTAACCAAGGTAAACCAATCTTTTATGGGGAACTGTATACGTTTTTACAATAAGATTCCGGAGCATATATTAAGTTTACCATTTCCTAAGTTTAAAAAGTACATTAAAAATATTTTGATCGAAAAATCATATTACACAATTGAAGACTACGTGTTAGATAATGTAAACAATAATAAGAATAAAATATACCAACGGATTCATATTACATAAATAAGTAATGTACGACAAATCGCGCAGTTGAACATGTCATTATCTTTTTTTTTCAACGAAATAAAAAGTTAGGTGCGCCACAGTCCATCGTCAAGTTCGAGTTTCAAAAACCTAGTCAAATTCGAATTACAAAAACGCTAACATTCAAAAGACGCTTTTGCGCGCACATTTTTGATGAGAAAGAAAGCCTTTCTGAGCTTGTGAGGTGGAAATAATATAGTTATATTCTATAGATACTACTACTCCTAAGCCTAAGGAAGGAAAAAAATAAATCAATATTTAATTTCCTTTCAGTAATCATAAACTGATTTTGTCAGGCAACTACACCAATCACCTGCGCTGCGATCACCGCTCTGGGTCGTGGTTGGTTCAGCAAGTGTCTATTGCCGATCAGCGAGACAATGCTGCCAGTATAATGGGAACTTTTGAGCCGGGCACGATACGGGGCGGGATTTTTTTTTAGGTTAGATTAGTTTTTTAAGTTAAAATCTTTTGCAAATCCTGTTTTTTATTTTATTTTAATACCTATTGACGAAGCCCAGTGCTGATCTTTAATTAGAAATATGAATGTAACATTTGTATTAAGATGAAATAAATGAAATACCACACCAATAATCTGATCTAAAACTTGTCTGTACCATAAGTGCTATAGCAACGAAATGAGTTCCTAGGGCACTACCCAGAACATCCAATCAGATTTAATTTAGAAAGTTCTTTCGGAAAGTGCCCTTAGCAGGTAAGTAATAAGTAATTTTTCAGTAATGTTACAACTTTCTGCGCAGAGCCCATATGAGTAGGTCGGTGATACTCCACTTATTTTTATCGCAAAGGCTACTTTGCGATAAAATTAAGTTATTTAATTAACCCATTTGCGGACAAAACAGGTGGGATTATTTTAAAGGAGGCCACATCGCACATGTCCGTGATCTCGTGCGCCAGGTCGAGAAACTTGCGTCGTTTCTCGGTTTCGGCTTTCACGAGACCCTCGTCATGCGGGATGGTAACGTCCACAAGAAATACCCTCGACTGCGATCGATCCAATATCACATATTATTATTATTATTATTATTATTGCACTGCCCCTCTATACCCTACAATCTTGACTACCAGTGCTAACTGGTAGTTGGCACTACCTAAATGGGTTAATTCCAGTCAGCCTTTCTAACAGCTTGAGGCGGTTGGATTTCAGTGGCGTGTCGCTTCCAGCACAAATGCAGTAGGCGGTCCTGCTGGATATGGCACGTATTGTTCGCCGGTTCTTAGACCTGAGTCCCAGACCCCGGTCGACAGTGCCATTGCCGGGAAATACCGCCTCTCCATTTAAAAATTCAAAATTAATATTTTAGGATTTGGGAGAGGCGAGAGTCTAAAATAAATAACAATAATAGTAATAATAATAAGCTAACAAGCTGAGAAGAATAAAGTAAATAATAAACCACACTATAAACTGTTGGACCACTCTCAGATTGGAAACTTAGTTCCACTGCGGGGAAAGCGTCTTCGTAATTTTAAAGATAGGAATTTCCATAAACTGACAAAACTGTCCGTCTAACCATTTACCAGTTTCTTATAAATAATCTTTATTGCACCAAATATATGAAGAGACAAGATAAATAACTATCGCGCAACACGACACACGAACGAACGCGCAATCGTGTGACCTGTTTGAATTTTTTTAAGCTAACGTTCTTTCGCGCGCGAGTGCTCGTGTTCGTTTTTGGTTCCGTTGTGCCAAAAGCGAACACGAGCAATCGCGTCGCAAGAGCGTCTATGTAAAAGCTAATAGCGCAGAATAGACCGCGTGAAACTGGCAAGTGTTGGGCAATATTTAATTGTTCTGGAAATTAATTAATTGTCAATTGCGAAACAGCAATTAACGATTGATCAATTGTTAGTTGCGAGAACCGCAACTAACAATCGCGTATATCTACAATTAACAATTAATCGCCTACATTTATTTCTCTTGTGAGTTTGGGTGTAATTTGTAGTTGTCTATGTGTGTGTCCATGGCACCCGCCACACAGGGTTTCCCTAATGTGGGGCTATGTTGAGTGTGTGCGTTATAATCAATTTTCAATCTTTTCAATATTTTTGACTTACAATAATAACGCATAGAAACCTAGCCCGCACACGCTAAGTGAGGCAAATTATAGGGCGCCTTATGGGCCTACACGAGCGAGCGGGCTGTCAGTGCGCAAGGTCAAGTTGCACCGCGAGCAGCTCAAAAATTTTTGCTAAAAATGACGAAATGCGCGGTAATTGGGTTTAAAAATAGATCAGACAAATATAAAATAGACACGAACATCACATTCCACAAGGAAGTAACGCGTTTCAACTTGTATTTTTGTGTAAAATATTCACTAAAACAGAAAATTAATTTAGTTGCAACAAGATACTAAAATGTTGCAAAGTAACGGGATTTTTATCCCTATTTTGCTATTCTGTTTCAAAATAATTATATTACGTAATTTTTTGAGAATAGGCTATATCGCGACGGTTGCAAAATTTCTACAAATGTACACTGCCGCAACAATACTGTAGGGAATTTACGTTAGCTATTTTTACGAAATATATTTAGTATTTGCCTTCATTAGTTTCATGTGAAAAATCATTATTCTTGTTCATCATACACTCATTTAAAAAAATTGTCTTGCCCAGACTCAAAAGTTCTTAACTAAAATTATTTCAGGAAACTAACACTGATTAAAAAGTCATCCTCAGTTCTCCAAAATCGTGTATAAATAACTTTCAGGTTCAGGTTCTTTATTGTTATCGTGTACTTTTCATGTAAACATACCCATAGATAATATCAGGCTATTTATATATTCAAATTCGATAGTCGCACTTAAACTCGCTTGTAGGTTTTTGTTCATATATGAGTTAAATAAAAATTGGGTAGTATTTAATAATGTAGGCACCTCATTTTGTGATTTGCTCGACATTGTCGATCGACAGTAACGATACAGAATTATAGACGTTTTCGAGGAGTTTTAGAGTGCTTATTACGAATGTAGCATTAATTTCTAAATCCAAGATGGTTGACAACAATTTTCAAAAATGTATTTTTGGTAAACCATAAGGAAATGGCACGTATATCTGAATACAAGACGGCGGACAAGACTTCTAATTCTTCTTCTTCTAATTCTTCGCCATCTTGGATTTAGAAATATGTGCTATATTCGGAATGAACAGCCCCAAATACCTTGAAAACGACACCCAACTTGCCATTATTCGAAAAATCGTGCCCGCCATCTTGGATTTAGAAATTAGTGCCATGTTCTTAATGAGCACCCCCAAATACCTCGAAAACGACACCCAACTTGCTATTATTTGAAGTCATGTCCGCCATCTTGAATTTAGAAATAAGTGCTATATTCCTAATGAGCACCCCCAAATACCTCAAATCGATCCCCAACTTGCCATTACATGAAAAATCGTGCCCGCCTTCTTGGATTTAAAAATGAGTGCCATATTCGTAATGCGCACCCCCGAATACCTCGAAAATGATACCCATATTGCATTTATTTCAAAAGTCGTGTCCGCCATCTTGGATTTAGAAATGAATGCCATATTCGTGATGAGCACCTCGAATACCTCGGAAACGATTCCCATATTGCATTTATTTGAAAACACGTGTCCGTCATCTTAGATTTAGAAATGAGAAAAGTCGTGTCCGCCTTCGTGTATTCAGATATAAATGCCATTTCCATAAGGATTACCAAAAATAAATTTTTGAAAATTTCTGTCACTTGACGTTGTCGATCAACAGGAACGATCGACAAAATCGAGCATATCTGTAGGCACCTGATCGACAGTAACGATCGACAAAATCGAGCAAATCTGTAGGCACCTCTAACTTAACGATGAGTTAAGCAAGATACAATTTCCCCACTTTTGAGGGAAATGTTGTTCCATGGCATCATTATTTGTATATTTGTGTGCGTGCCGACGAGCGTAAATACAAGTTGCTTACGCCTACATGAATTTGATTTTTGCCTCCCTTGCGACACTTCGTTTTTTATGTAACTATCATTCTATGCGTTATTATTCTAAGGTTTTTGATTAACAATTAACAATTAAAAGTGACAATTATGATAAATTTATAGGGCATATGGGAGTGGGTTAGAGGGTTTGTTAGGGGGTGGGTTAGGGGATGGGTTGGGGGTGAGTTAGGGCGTGGGTTAGGGGGTGGGTTTGGATTTGGGTTGGGGGTTAGGGTTTGGGTTGGGGGGTTAGGGTTTGGGTTGGGGGGGTTAGGGTTTGGATTGGGGGGTTAGGGTTTGGGTAGGGAGGGTTAGGATTTGAGTTAGGGGATGTGTTAGGGGATGAGTTAGGGGGTATGTTAGGGGTGGGTTAGGGTTTGGGTTCTGGGGGTTTGGGGTGAGTTAGGTTCTGAGTGGGGAGGTTAGGGGTGAGTTAAGGGGGTGGCTTAGGGGGTGAGTTAGGGTTTAGATTGGGAGGGGTGAGTTAGGGGGTGTGTTAGGGGTGGATTAGGGGGTGGTTCAGCGGGTGGGTTAGGTGGTCGGTTAGGGGGTGGGTGAGGGGGTGGAAAACTTAAGTTGATAAAGTAATGCATCGTAAAAATTAAACAATATCTTAGCTTTAGCTTCACACTGTGCACGATGCTGATGCAAACATGCTCTCTTTTTGCATACTGTTACTTGTTCATGAAAAAGTTAAGTATTGTTTGCTTACTGAACAGCATTTTAATAAGGACCCACAAGTGACCTTTAGCCGAGAATTAAAAACTCGCCGACAGCACGAGGATAGACTAATATCACCGCCATACATTAATCTCTTTGGGAGTTATAAGCCAGTGTTGTCCGTAAGCTGTGACTCTAGATTTCCTACACGTGACTCCTGGGTAGTGCCAAATGAACAACTGATTCCTTAAGATCTCAGGTTGTAAGGCTTTACGATGGTCTCACGTAATATCCAAATATCGCCTAGCTTGGTGGCAGAGCCCCTCTTAGGACTCGACTGGTTACGATGCGACCACCGTCGCGTCGGAGTCTGTCCCAAAGCACCTTTAGGTGTGTTCCGATTGTGCGCGCGAGTAGCAGGTCCTCCCTCCCGATTGCCACAGTCTCACCAGTTCGCGGCTCGCATGGTCCTGTAGCCCTGCTCTGCTGCGCTGAGTGTGCCGCTTTGACGTGAGGGCCAGGGAGACCCGGTGAAACGGTTGTCCGCTGGCCACCCGCTGGTACGTAGAGGACCCGAACCCGGGCCTATCCCAGCTAGGGAGATTGTCCTGCCGCCAGTGATAAAAGCCGATGCGTTGGTCTTTGTGCCGGACTGGGACCCCGGAGTGGAACCCGTTGGCCAAACTTAGGTTGGACCAAGGGCCCTTCCGTCCCCCACGCCAGGGAGGCGCTACACTTGGGTCTATTCTTTGCCCAAGTAAGTGTTGAGATTGTGATAATCCGCTTCACCCTACCTTTACATGTTTTAATTTACGAGTGCTAAAAAATGGAAAAACGTTTATACAGCGGCGCCTTGTTTTTTTTTATATATATAATAGACACACGCTTGGCCACAATCTCAGCTGATGTTAAGCGACGATGTGACCGACGATGGGACGCGTTTGCCTAAAAAATGCCTATTCACTCTAGCCTTGAATAGCCCCAAATTGTACCACTATAAATGTCGACTTTTGCAACATCAGGGGCCTTCACTTTAACTTGAATGACGATGTATCTGTACATGTCTTATGAGTCCTGGACAGGCACTCAAACCAAACAGACCGAGTCTGGGGTAGCTTCGGCAACTGACCGACTCCTAAAGTGCGTCCAAAAGGGACTCGACGAAATCCTGCAATAGTTTCCCTCAGTGGATGTGTCGATTCTCGACGACTTTAACGCCCACCACATGGAGTGGTTACGATCAGCATGTACCGATTATACAGGGAGAGCTGTGCGCGACTTTGCCGCTACTTAGGACCTCACACAATTAGTCGATGGTCCAACCAGAGCACCGGACATTTTTTTTATATAATAACGTGCACACGCTCATAGCCCCGCACTAGCAAAACCCTGTATCGCGGGTGCCAAAGACACACACATAGACAACTACAAATTACACCCAAACTCACGAGAGAAATAAATGTAGGCCATACAAATATTTCTCCCAGTCAGGGAATCGAACTCCAGACCTCTCCATGGCAGTCATGGCAACCGGTCGGCATGGTAACCGTTGAGCCACGGAGGCAGTTACATTGAAGATCATACCCCTGGTTTGCTGGACCTAATACTGACGTCGCACCCAGACGGTATTCGGGTGTCCCGCCATGCCTGCTTGGGAACATCTGATCTTCTAATGATCCGTTCTGAAGTGAGTGTTACCCATGCCAGATGCCCCCGACCAGGAGGCGTCGTGTTTGGCATTATGGGTCAGCTGATTGGAACAGATTATGTGAGTGCTACGCCTCCTTCCCATGGAAGCAATTGAGCTTCTCTTCGGACGATCCTGACGTCTGTGCAGCATCCATTGCCGAGGCGATAATGTTGGGCATGGAATGTTTTATTCTAAACTCTACAGTGCGCACCAGTGATCGCTCTCAGCTTTGGTTTGGTAGATCTTGCGCTGAAGCTTGAAACGCTAAGTGCATGGCCTACCAGGCTTAGGCTGTTGCGTCAGACGCCAAAGACCCACAAACTTCCAAATTGAAGCAAAAATTTAACGCTGCCTCCAGGTTCTGCAAAAGGGAAATTGTCGCTGCAAAGTTTGCGCACACTTGCAAAATTGGCGAAAAGCTAGTCTGTCATCCATCGGGTAGCCGTGCCTTCTGGTCCCTCGCCAAGCTGTTCAAGGAAGCTTCTGTCGAGTCGCACTACCACCATTGCGCAAGACTGATGGTTCACTGGCTCATTCCGCTAAAGAGAAAGCTGATCTTCTATGCTCTCTTTTTGCGTCGAATTCAACTCTTAACGACGAAGGTAACTCACCGCCTACTATCCCGCGGTGTAAGTACACAATGCTCGAAGTTCGCTTCACGCAAAATGCGGTACGGCGTGCTCTTTTTGCCCTTGATGGCGTTCCCCGAGTTGGCTCCGGTCTTAACGCGCCTCTTCTCGTTTTCGTACCACTCAGGTAAAGTCCCATCTTCGTAGAAGATAGCCTGCGTTCACCCCATACCCAAGAAGTGTGACAGTACAGACCCGTCCAACTATCGGCCTATAGAGATAACCTCCTTGCTCTCCAAGGTGATGGAGGGTGTGGTAAACGACCAGCTCTTAGATTACCTCGAAGATTGCCAACTTATTAACGACCGCCAGTACGCTTTCGCCGCGGTCGTGGTGCTGGTGATCTTCTTGCGTATCTCACGCACCAATGGGCAGCTGCCATCGAGAGCAAGGGGGAAGCAATGGCCGTGAGCTTAGACACCGCTAAGGCTTTTGATCGGGTCTGGTACAAGGCACTTCTGTCGAAGCTACCATCTTACGGGCTTCAAAAAGGGCTGTGCACTTGGATCGCCAGCTTCCATACCTCGGATACCATGCTCATGTACGCCGGCGTTCCGCAAGGCTCTGTGCTATCACCAACCCTGTTCATCCTGCATATCAATGATATGTTATTAACTAGTAATATTCATCGTTATGCGGATGACAGTACCGGTGATGCTATTATACAGGTCGCACAAATACACCAGCAAATGGAACAAAACAGACTGCAACTTGTGTCCAAAATCGAGACTTCTTTGGAGCAGGTCTCAGAATGGGGCCGACAGCATCTAGTAAAATTTAACCCCGCAAAGACACAAGTGTACGTGTTTACCGCTAAGAAATACCTATTCGTAATAGCTTTAAAGTTCCAGAACACCATCATTACCATCTCTAAGACTATAGTATTCAATATATTTTCAATTTTCAAATTATGTAGATGACGACTGCACAATGTGCGAAAAATCTGTATAGGTTTATGCACATTGTTTTTGTTTTGTTAGTTGTAAACTGAAGAGTGAAATAATAATAAATAAATAAATAAAAAAAAAAATTGCGATACTTGGAGTCATCATCACGAACGAAGTCCAGTTCCGGAGGCAATTGGAGAGCAAAGCCGCAGTACTTCTCTCTAGGTCACCGACTTTTGTTATATAAAACGCAAGTACGGCCCCATATGTAGAATTGCTCGCATCTCTGGGCAGGAGCTCCCAAATACCAGCTTGATCCACTAGACTCCATCCAACGTAGGGCTGTTCGTATTATCGATGTTCAAAACTCACAAACGGTATGGAGTCCCTTAGCCTACGAAGAGACGTTGGCTCTCTGTGTGTGTTCTACCGTCTTTATAATGGGGAGTGCTCTGAGGAACTTTTCGAACTGGTGCCACCGTCTCATTTCTACCATCGCACCTCCCGCCAAAGGAGTAAAGTCCATCCCCACATCTTAGATGTCTGGCATTGTGAGACCACGCGGACATCTCGTTCGTTTCTTCCTCGAATCTGCAAGGTGTGGATTGATCTTCCTCCTGAAGTGTTTCTTTTGCGCTATGACATGGGGTTCTCAAAGGGCTCTCAAAGGCTGGCAACGCATAGGCAGCTGATCTAATATTATAAATGTCCATGGGCTCGTTTGCCTCTTTCTTTACATAAAAAAAATTATACGGAAAAAATTAATTAAATGTCAAAGTACCGTCACTAATTAACGTCTGTCACTCACAACGTACTGAATGAAAGTTAAACCCACGGAAGAAAGAAAAGAATGGAAATGGCATTAAGCAACATTTGCATCAAAGCCGGTGTCGCCACACGCACACATTTGAAAACGTAATCTTACATTAGTACTGAGATAACATAAATTTGGTTATAAATTATCAAACGAAAATAGACAATAATAAAAAACTTTTATTTAAAAAATTTAAACTTATTTGGATCCAATAAGATTTTATTATTACTAGTCAAATAAAAGCTAAGAATCCTATGGACATAAACTTCTTGGAACAAAAGCGAAAAGTTGACAATCTACAGATAGGGATGTGACATTTAATTGATATCGACATTAAGTTTCATAGCTAGCGGAATATTGAACTAGGCATTGCTTTATACTTGCTATAATTAGGGTTAACCACGGAGTATATGGAAACGACATTTAAAACAATTTTTTCGAGAACTAGCGTAGCTGGTTTTACACACACACACACATTTGTTACCAAATACGCAAAAGGTTTTACTACATGTAAATATTAATTGATATTAGATACTCAGGCGTGCTACAATCACAGTATTAATGATTTATTATACTGTCGTCGTACTTTCATTAACCTACTAAATTTCAAGTCAATCCCATTCATCAAATCCCAAACACAGTCATCATAAAAATCTTTATACTCCCTGAAATATGATATATTTGTTCAACAATTACCTCTTTCTGAACTGAATGAACATGATTACACCTATAGCGTCGACAAGCTTGTCAAGAAAATGAAGATACTTATTTCCGAAGGCGAAGAAGCGTATCATTTGTTTCATGAAAACTTGACGAAAAATAACTGATAATGCTTCAGAAATGTTTTCACATTTAGATGTGGTCTTTAATTTGTGAGTGGGACTCTGAGTTTCATATCATATATTACCTGATTAACCAAATAATTTATGTCTTAATGAATTTTTCGGTTGTTATTCATATGTATATAATTTAATGTGATGTCACGAAATGCCTATAGCAAATGGTGATACATTTAGTAGGTACCCAGCTTTTGCTGTCTAATGCTACAGCCCATTTCTCCTTAAAAAGGATCCTAAAAAAAATCAATACAAAAACTGCAAATGTAAATCATGCCTGTGATAAAACTAAGGACTCAAGCGGACGAAGGTGACGTATAATAAGCAAGTAGGAAGATAGGAATCATGTAGATAAGGGAAAGAAAATCTCCAATCTTATAAAGTCTTCATTTGATACTCCACGAACTTACGTGCATTGTAAATGTATCAACACTGTACCTCTTCTAACTATATTTCCTTTTTTTCCATTAATATATCGCTTTTTCCTTAAATTACATTTTTTTTTAAAACTATTGCGAGTGTTGTGACCAAACATTTGAGTAATCAAAATTGTTAGCTTTTAAATACCTGTAAACAATTTATGTTTATACATTGGTACCTACTGCAATAATAAAAAAAATGTTGAACTAAACCAAAACCAGGTTTCTAAATACAGAGTTTCTACATATGGATAATTTGATTACAACACGCGGACCCAGTACCAAGTGTAATACGACACTAGTGCAAGCAATTCATTGAGCGTCATTCGAATTGTTGTTTTAACAGCGGCGATGGCTAGCGACCAATGTATATTGTTATTACCGAGTTGCAAGAAAATAGTTTTGTTTCGAAATTATAATATTGTATTGTTCAAAATATTAGAAAATACGGAGTTTTAGTACTTACCGATCGATGAAACGAAATCAGTCCCGGAGTATTTTTTAAACTTTGGCTTCTTACGCGACTTGATATAATGGCATAATTCGGCGTCTTTCTATTTTTTCACAAAATAATCAAGTATCACATTTGAACGACGACTGACGCGCTGTTGACACTCATATGGTGATAAGCTAGGTAACGTAGACTCCGCCCACTAACCAGTATATTACTAGTATTTATGTGGTCTATGGCTAAACCCGCTGTATACATCACCGCTTCCTCTTTCGATTCTACCTATCACTCCTGTCAGACAACTAACACACACTAAGACAAGCACGAAACATCACCATAAACTCTTACATGCGATCATTCACTGACTCATGCTGCAACCATACACGCTCACACAAACACAATTTTTGCTTTATTTTAATAATTTGTTCTCAGCGCTAAGCGATGGATTAGCGGTATTTGGAAAAACTTATTTTAAGTTTATAAAATACTGTTTTGGATTAGTATTCTGTATAAGAGCTCATTGAGCAGCGGCGAGTTCCTGCGTGATACAACAACAATTTACGTCCCCGCGCTCTAAGACTCATTCTAGAGTTGTCTGTCGAAGTTCGCTTCATCAGGACGCTATGATTTCAACACACTGAGTGCCATACGAGCAATGCGGTGTCGCTAACGGTTACGCCGCTTACTTACGCATCTTACCCCTCCCCGTTTCGCCGCCTGGTCCCTTGTCCAACGTGAATGCGTTTCGTCGCCGCGCGCTATTTCAACGCACCACGTGACATCTAATTCTAATTTATATATAAGTACAACGCACCGTCACCACTCACGCGTGGCAACGCCGACGCAACGCATCGCGTGGCATTGCTCTACAGACACTAGTAAGTTGTTTTCCGTCTGTCCTCTATAGAGTTATACCCAAAGATTTCTAGTAAGTGTATCTTCGGAAGTAGAAACGATCAATTTTGACCCGTGCACTTTTATACAACAGTATTAGGAAAGCTTTTTGAGCTTTTCCATAAGTTAGGTATACGTAGCTTCATACGGATGCCATATAAGCAGCGAATTTTCTCGCTGAAACATTGTAGACTACTCGCGTAAGACCCATGTCATGGCTCTGCTGGCAGCAAAGGTCACGACATGAAAACTTAGACGTGAGTCGAAAACTACACCAAGATTAAGTACATAAACAAACTCAAATAACCTTTAATTCAGAGGTTTGCAAATTACACTTGAAATCGTCAGATTGATAAAACTCTAGGTACTACTCATTCATAAGGCAGATACCCCGAGAGGAATAAGTAAGATACGCTAGGAGTTGCTCTTTGTAAATAAATATTTGTACACATTGATCATTTATGTAGATAGATAACTCGTTTATTTCCTGAATCACAGTATATGACAAACAAGCTTATGACAAAGGTACAATGATAATCATAAACAAAAAGGCTAGTCTAGGTTGGCGGGTATGGTATGGAGTGTTATGTTGTGTCAGTATAGAGTTAATAATAAAATAATAATAATAATGCACACATTCAACATAGCACCGCACTAGGGAAACCCTGTGTCGCGGATGCCATGGACACACACATAGACAACCACAAATTACACCCAAACTCACGAGAGAAATAAATGTAGGCCATACAAATATTTCTGCCGGCCCGGGAATCGAACCTGGGACCTCTGCGTGGCAGTCCGGCATGGTAACCGTTCGGCCATGGAGGCAGTTAATTGTAATAGTTGTGTGTACTGTGTCAGCAAAAAGGGCCTGACTCGGCATTATGCCGCAGTTCAGTCGAACTACGACGCCTTGCATTATTTATTTCAAATATTAGATCGTGACATTCTGCAAAAGCTAAGTGGGTCACTACTATGGATTTTTGTAATCCAGGTACGCGACAACCGCCTGACAACCGCCCAGCTACCACGCTTTCACGTATATTAATGGCGAATTTGAATTCTATTTACTAGGCAACAACATTTAAATTCCTCGGAATAATACAAACGCGCGGTCCGCCGAGTAGACCAAAGACAAGCCAGACTCGCCCGCGCGTCCCGGCTTATTTAAGTTAAAACGTAAAAGTTAAATAAATAGAGCGTATTTTGCCATAACAGTTCGGTCTCCGAACACGTGCACGTGGTCGCTATGCGGCAGCCACGCGGACACCGCGCGGCGTGAGCGCGATGAAATTCGTGTCAAATAAATGCGCCCTACGTGTAAAGTTTTTGTTTCACTTTCATTTTAAGTCTCATTAAAAATTAAAATTAAAAATTAAAAATGTTTATTTTCATCAACTTATACATGGGTTTTCATTGTTCTGGGTTTGACACTCCTTTTAAGTAAAAATATACTTGTGATAGGAATGTCGCTCTTCCACATTACAAAACTATGTATGACCAGATATTAAATATTTAAACATGTACAATTTATTTACTTAAAATTAGGATATTAGGTATATATATAATGTAAAAAGGTGTATGTATGTAAGTGAGTGTGTATAAGTGTAAGTGTGAGTAAATGTGTGTGAGATGAGAGTATTCGCAATGGTTGAAGTTGAGAATTGAGTATACGTACACGTGAGCAACAAACAGTATTTGTGAAAGTCAACACCACGAGTTAAGCAGGTACATTTAGTAGATCCTCAGTTTCGTCGTAGTTTAACAATTTCAGCCATTTTATCATCGCGCTTCTACAGTCGTAAATATAGTCGTAAAATAGAATATATTTTTAATGTTCTGTTTATTTTATTATAAATATAGGCAGATTGTTTATCATAATGTTTTCCTGCAAAGTACGTATTGGTTAATTGAGAAGGAGCCACTACATCATTTCTTCTTTTATTTTGCAACCTTTGGTCAAATTTCAATGACCTATGGAGTTTACCAACCACATGCAATATGTATAGTTTCCTTACTGAAAGTACGTTACTATAATTATAAAGTTCTGTAGTGGGAAATCTATATGGCTTAAAATGCATAACTTTCAGTAATGATCTCTGAGCTCTCTCAAGATCCAAGAATTTAGTTTTCGATGCACCTCCCCAAATTGGAATACAATAAACAATAACAGATTGCACAAGGGCAATGTATGTTTTATTTAGCAAATCCCTTGTTGCGACATGTCGCAAAGTTTTGAAAACCCAAACAAGCTTTCTTATCCTACTCGATATTAGGTCTAGTTGTGAATACCAAGACAATTTCTGATCAACAACAACACCGAGATATTTAACTTTATCAATTTTGTTGATAGAAGGACAACTGCATGTTTGTGTGTCGTGTCTATCACAACTATGAATTTTAATTTCAAAACCATCAACTGGTTGCGACGAATTTCTAAGGGAGAAACATATATAGTTAGTTTTAACAGTATTTAAAGTTAACAGGTTCATATCCAACCATCCAGAAATCTTGGCCAATCCAGTTTCTGTAAGTGTGTGTACTTCTTCCCAAGTATCACCTGAGAAAACTATCGCAGTGTCATCTGCATAAGTGAAGATTTTACCTCCAGTTATGTCAAGATTACACAGGTCATTTATATAGATGAGGAAGAGCGTAGGACCCAAAATACTTCCTTGGGGAACACCGAAACCAATGTTTACTTCATCACTCAACAGATTTCCCAGTTTGACACGCTGTTCAGTCTCATGAATTCAAATTTTTGAATATGAACCGGATCTTATTATAGAAGCAATACATAGCCCCTTCAATGAATTAATGACTTTTCAAAGACGACATCCAGTTTAGTTTTTATGCTTCGTATTAATGTTATGTTTATCACTATTTTTGACTGATTTCAAAAAAGCGCATACGCGCACCCAAACGCACACATGCGCACACAAACGCGCATACTCTAGCCCCGCACTAGGGAAACCCTGTATCGCGGGTGCTATGGACACACACAAAAACAAAAACAAATTACACCCAAACTTACGAGAGAAATAAATTTAGACCATACAAATATTTCTCCCGGTCCGGGAATCGAACCCGAGACCTCTGCGTGGCAGTCTAGCATGGTAACCGTTCGGCCACAGAGGCAGTTAAAAATGAGGAGGTTCTCAATTCGACTGTTTTTTTTTATTAAAAATTATTGTTTTTCTTAACGTACATTCAATTTTCATAAATGCACTGTGAGGCTAGTGTAAGAATGTTAACTTCTTTAAACTTTTCTCCCAAGGACATACATCACAGCCCAAATAATAAATTGCTCTAACCAGATATGTAGAAGTACCAAAGTACATATATTGTATAAATAAATATCAATGGAATTGGCTATTAATATTAGGTATATTTAAGGTTTTTTTCAGCATCCTAAATTATGTACACGATTGACAGTTCAATAAATTATTTACGAAATATTCTATTTTTATATTATACTATTTTTTTACCAAAATTATTTTTCCTACTACATCCGTGTTTACAAGCGAATTATTTTCAATATCCCGCATTTTTCCAGTCTAATTTTTTCATAAGCCAGACTATACACGCTTTTTATATCGGAACTTCTATTATATACATATGTACGTATGCATATATACACAGGATTATTTTGATTACAAACACAATATAATAAATAGGTCGTTAATTAAAATAGGTCGCACCAAACTTGTAGGTCAGTTTAATTTAAGAACCCATTGCCATTTACGTAGCTGACTTTTATTACAGGTACGAATAATAACTATTACGTGTTCGAAATACCAACTCTTCCATTCAATACGAATATGAACCTTCGAATGAGTGTATTGAAATACGGGACTTGTGTCCACATATAAAATTTTTATGCGTTTATATGCGGCGTAAGGCGTATTAAGATGGTATCTCAATGGTTTGTAAGCAGCAGAGGCCGAGTTTCTCGGAATTTGTATGCGAAATTTAATTTCAATGTTACCATGAGCTTTTCGGCGAAAGAAAACATCGTAATGAAACCTGCACGTCGATGAAGGTTCACGGATGAAGTTTCCAACCCATGCCCAGCGGTGGGATGTGTGAATGAGTTGATGATGACGATTATATTCAGCGTTATACGTTTAGGATGAATGTACAAAGGAAAACGATAAACAATTTCGTATAACACCAGAGAATAATATCATACAACTGTATAATCTATAGCTGAAATAATGTTACGACTCTGGGACAACTTATTATAAGTTAATAGGTACAATTGTCATAAAGAAAAATACCTATTTGGTAACTTTGTAAAAGTAATGAACATATTATGAGAAAATTTGAATAAATTATACGTGATTTTTTAAATTCAAAGATAGAACAAACTTCATCAACGTTAAGACAGGACAAACTTCATTTGTATAAGACGCGCTGACAGCGTTGTGTTCCTAAATAGACGACAGGGGGTAATTACGTTAAGAACGCCTACGCGCAGCAATGATTTTCCTGCTTAGGAAGATACTACTGGGTACAAGTTCATAAAGCCTCACCTAATCTAACCTCAATTAACTATTCAAGGAGAAGCAATAGCTAGTGTCCGTGAAGCGCGCAATGTAGGTCTCATAATGTACTCAGGGCTACGTTTTGAATCTCATATAGCAGAAGTTGCTCGTAACAGTTTTTATCGCCTAAAAGTTTTATATAAGATGCGAGATTATCTCAGCATGGATTTGCGATTGAAATTGGTGGAATCCTTGATTTTGTCTAAATTTAACTATGCAGATACAGTTTATGGTTCTCGTCTTCTGTGTAAAACTAAAGCATTAATACAGCGAGTTCAAAATGCATGCCTAAGATTTTGTTACCCAATACCTCCTAGAAGTCATGTATCGCCATTTTTAAATAAAAATAAACTATTAAATATGTCTTCACGTCGGTATGTACATTTTGCCACTTTACTCTTTGGCATAATAAAACATAAAAAACCGTATTACCTATATAAAAGTTTAATATGATCTTCACAATTGCGTCTTGGTCGGCTAATTGTCCAGTGCCACAGAACTGCAGCATTTCAAGGAAGCTTTAAGTATGCCGCGGCGAAAATCTGGAATGATTTGCCTCCTCCTATTCGCGATGTAGCTTCTTTATCTGGCTTTCGCAAAAGAATTGAAGAGTTTACGCTAATAGGGCAAATGAACGGCATCAATCACTAAAGCTAGTTGTTAATTTATTTTAGTATAGTTATAAATCGGACATTATTCTTATTATTATTATTAATTTTGTTATTTTATACTGTCTAAGAGCACGCTCCATATTGTAATAATTATAACTGCCTCCGTGGCCGAACGGTTACCATGCCGGACTGCCACGCAGAGGTCCCAGGTTCGATTCCCGGGCCGGGAGAAATAGTTGTATGGCCTACAATTATTTCTCTCGTGAGTTTGGGTGTAATTTGTGGTTGTCTATATGTGTGTCCATGGCACCCGCGACACAGGGTTTCCCTAGTGCGGGGCTATGTTGAGTGTGTGCGTTATTTATTTATATTATAAATTGGGTATTGTTATTTTAAATGTTTAGGTTACGGATCAATCCTTGTTATTCTTTTTAGTTTTTGTTAAATAGGCATAGCCATCTACCTCTTCTCAGGCTCCAGCTGAAAATCAGCGCTGTGGCTCTGCCCAGCATTAAGCTGAGCTGGCTAGCCTTTTCGGCTATTAATTATGTACTTAGTAATATATATATATTTTGGTTATTTTTTATTTTTTAGTGGTTTATTTTTTAATTTAAATTTAGGCTAATACTATTATTATTATTTGTAATAGCCGAATAAATGTTTCTTTCTTTCTTTCTTTCCTAATATACAGTATGATATTTCAGAGCAGACAACCACAGAGTGTGAAACCGCTACAAAACATCGAGAGAACAAAAACATTCATACATACATTGTTAAGAACCTGTAACTAGAGCTGGGTTGTTACAATAATATTTCAAGAATTTGCAGATCTGTTTTTTTTATCGACTTATTAATAAGTAATAGATATTAAGCCAAGCAGTAAAGTAAACATTACTGCATTTCGGTTTTGAAGGGTGCTGGTGATGGACGGACGGATTTAAAGCTCTGAGAGATATTGAATGCTCTATAGTAACTTGAGTTACGTTTTTGCAAATTGTTTCGCTTTGTAGTTGTGTAGTGTTGAGTAGTGCCAGATTGTTTGACACTCTACTATCTTAAAATAAATTGAGCACTTTAAAAATCGAATCGTGAAAATCGACGACGCGATTCTTCGTTGTTTTCCATAATCGTAGGAAAATACGAACGCTCATTGTATTGCTAAGTGTACACACAATGGGAAAGAATCATTGTAAACCGACGTCAGCAAATAAAATGAACGAAGATGTTCACAACATAAATAAATGTAGATAAAGATACTACAGCGATTGTTTACCAACCCCCTGTCTTGTTGTCAAATATTAAGGTATTTTTCTGTCCATATACAGGCAGCATACCAAGCTACACATTGACGGATCTTGTGCCGTTGCTCAGAAGGTGATTTTCCAACAAAGGTGCATACCTTGATGTACTACTGTTATTAGACTTATTGTTTAGAATGAAAGTGACTCAACTCAAAATTTCATCTTATTGGGAATATCTACGTAAAATAAGTTTTGAATTTGTGACATTTTCACATTATTTAATTAATTTGTATATATAAAATACAAGTCACAACAATACGTTCCATTAGGTAAGTACTTATTGCTATGACATCCCGTCACACTTAGTCGCTATCTATATGTTTACATCATGTTATATATTACAATAATATTATGATAAATAATACAGTTTAGATTAAAACAACATGTTAAATATCCTA
The DNA here is from genome assembly GCF_003589595.1 of Hyposmocoma kahamanoa. Lineage (NCBI taxonomy): Eukaryota > Metazoa > Arthropoda > Insecta > Lepidoptera > Cosmopterigidae > Hyposmocoma > Hyposmocoma kahamanoa. The sequence goes on from NW_020653383.1 coordinate 2,381,425, forward strand.
TCATCAGTCTTCGTCAAATACATGTAATAACATAATAAGGGTAAAATTCATAAATTTATTAGTCTTGAAGTACTAATGGCATTTGTAGACTTAGAAAATAGTAAATAAAACATTCCTCGTATCCTCAGAAATTATTCCTGGTTATTTTGAAATTGAACAATTTTAAAATATAATTTTAGTAAAAGTGTCAAGGACACATTTTATTAAACTGTTTTGTTGTCATTTGACCTAACAATAATTAAGTCTCTTTCATTTTCACCGGCTAAGCAAAATGTCATGATCTTAACAAGTTAAGGCGTTTTAATTGTGAAAGAGGGTCCCCTAAGTAATAAAGTAAGCCGCGTTTGGAGAATTTTTATAATGATCTTCGGAACGAAACCGGCTCTATTGACAATGCATCACTATTTCAATTGTGATGGCGTGTTGTCCCTTCTTCCCTGGACGAACTCTTTCACAAGGAGTTCTACTGCTACTTGAAATTATTCTGATCTAGTGAAGGTAGAAATAAAGCAGACGTAGTGTAATTGAAGAACGCTAGCTGACATTTAAGGTTCTGGAGTTGATATCCTGAGAGGAGTTTGAACTATTCAGGGCGCGTTCCCACTACGTCACGTTTTATTATCGTTGGACGACTGTCGTGTCTAGCCTGTTCCCATATCACAACTATCTGTCGTGGACGATTTTTTATCGTTGAACGACTGTCGTGACTAGCTGTTCCCACTA
>NW_020653383.1:2382157-2383790 GCF_003589595.1 Hyposmocoma kahamanoa
CTTTGAAAAGTGATGCAAAAGATTGTGATAAAACTCACGAATTTTTCTGTGTGCCTGTTGTCAGATCTTTATATTTGGTTTTCAACACAGCATAGCATATTTTATTAAAGAAAGTCTTCAAATGTACTAAATAAACACTTTCAGTTGTGTATGTTTCTTTTTGCCTAAGTAGTTGCTACCGATCTATTTATTTCTACCGTAGAGGAATATTGTTGTATTTCGAATTGAAGTGTAGGGGAGCCAGTGCAATACCCAGGGGACTTAGGATCTCGGTTCCTACTATTTGAAACGCATTTGCGATATTAGGAATACAAACACAGTATAACTACTATCCATCAGGTAGATTGTTTGAGTTTTTGACGAGGTACATCATAAATATAGACACATTGTACTTGCTTAAATGTAGAGGACATCACTCACGCCTTTATATGATAATAAAAAAGAAATAAACTTAAGTTACTATAGAGCCGAAACTTCAAATGTTTTGCAAAATTTACATTCCATCAAGTTTTTTATGACACCAAGTGACGGGACGAACAAGTAAGTAAGTTAGAAAGTAAGCGACACGCCTGTCCAGATCAGTTACAGTCCCACTCAGAGTTTTTAAACATAAAATTTCTGAGGAGTACTGCCACTACGCCAATCGCCTAGACACATAAGTTAACAAGTCCGATGTGCCTGTAATTTCACCTGCACCGTTACCCGTCAAAACTGGAACGCAGTAATGCTCACATTACTTATTCATCATATTCATGTTAAACACAGTCATACACAAGGTACTGACCCCCCAAGCCGGCTTTGTCGACCTTTTGGTTCTGAGCACAAACATGTGGAGAAAATTGTTAAACAAACTTCTTCTTTAAAAAATCTTTAACCTGCGAGCCGTAAAATTTATTATGGTATGACTCCCTGGTCGTCTCATTAGTGAATGACATTTTAAGAAAGTTTTTAAGCGAATTTGATCTTTAACATATGGTTCTGCTTTAGTAACACCGTCGTGGCCAAATATAAGGTGGCGGTATAAGGATTACTTTGCAAATTGAGGCAAGCATGGTTCGAGTCTAGCATGGTTCGAGTCACTTTAAAAGTAAAATATTGTTTAGCTATGACTATATAATATTGTTTTTTGTTTGTAACGTCGAATAGATGTAAGAAATGTCTCAGAGTCGTATTCTAGAACTGTACTCAATGCTCAAGTCAGGATTTGAGCAGACTTAAGTATGATTTCAAGCACTGAAAATACGACCCTAATGGCAAGGACTTGAGTATGATTTCTAGTGCTTTGAATTATACTCAAGTCCTAACTTGAGCATTGAGACAGTTAACAGAACAATAATTTCTAATTTTAATAATTTCGTTACATACGGCATATTAAAACAACAAAGAAAACTTTGAAAGTCACTAAAACCTTGAAAATAATTAAAACTGAATAGACAAATACGAACGAAACGTGGAACAATGCGTAATCACAGTAACACACTGCAGAGCGCTTTCGTGATTTGTTAATCTATCCATACCCACCCTACGCTTTATTAATAATATCTACCCACCCACCTTAGGCAATTTTTAGAGAACAAATATTGTGATTTGTCAACGTTAACATTCATAATCTCAGTACAGAGTACTAAAAAAA
>NW_020653383.1:2403790-2443623 GCF_003589595.1 Hyposmocoma kahamanoa
TTGTTAAAAATTTAAAAAATAAACAATTTAGATTTTCAGTACAAATCAGCAATTTCATACTTTAACCCCTATTATGAATGGGAATCTGGTAAAATATGATCTGTTTTTTAAATTGAAATTAAACCTTTATTGGCGAGAAAATTTTACTGCTTGAAAAAATATTCAACACAAGCGCAGCTATTTTACACAATTTTACCTTCATTGGGTTCGCGGAGTAGCAAATTAATTTACTTCCATCTTTTAAAATATCGTACAAATAAGCACTTTTTTGAATAGGCTAGAAAAAGGTACTTACTGTCGTATTTCTTGAAGTAATAATTAACGTGGTGGCAATTTTAAGCCCACCTATTCCACTTCCAAAATAAAACACTGAGGACAATAGCTGGGTGCTCCTTGGCATATACGAAATGAGGATCTGCATCGCGGTTTAGAAATAGAGCCCGTGGATAAAGTGATAAAAAAGTACGATGAAACCCACGAACATAAGACTTCACGTAAACATAGAGGCTAAACAACTACTTACTAAACAATACAAATATAGTGCGCAGACTACAAATAACTAAACCTTTTGAGTTAGTGTAGTTAACTTATAGGGAATAAAATAAATAGTAGTGCCAGTGTTAATAAGACGAACGAACGAAGTGTCTTCCCCTTAACTAATGTTGAAGCTATTTGTCGATGGACAATTTCTATTTATTATAAAAAAAAACATTTTCCACAAACTAAATTTGAACTACAAACAAATAATAAAATAAGAACAAAATTTGAAAATCAGAGCAGAGAACTTGCATGGGTTGATCAAAACCGGACCATTTTTTTCATCATCTGTCCCAATCTTGTGAATCTCAATATAATCAATTCAACACTATTTCGCTGACTTGCAGTATTGCAGTAATTATGTAGAAATTATTCTCTCTGGAATTAAAAGACTTCCTTAATCTTCATTGATAGACTTTACGAATATCCCCATGTGCTTGTTGAAGATATTTGTATTAAGTTTAAACGACTTTTTTCTCCGTACCTGTGAGAACTTATGAAAGTTTCTTCACTCGGTCAGGTACCTTCACAGCTGTCGGAAAACTGACAGAGATCGATTGCAATATCATTATTTTTACTGAATGTCGCAATATTGTTATTACCGTGATATTCATCTGTTTGATGTTATTATTGATACAAATCAAACAAACATTCTAGATTATTTTGTAAGATAACCACGGTGTGGCAACAGTCGTTGGTTCGAGTCTAATCGGATTGAAGGAACTTTTCTTCGTATTTTGACTCATCCGAAGAAAAGAGTCCGATGTGAATATATAGCGAAAACAGAATAAGTACGTTACGAGAATAATTTCGTTATGCAAACGAGTGCCTATGTAAAGGTGTTTTGAGAATTTATATATTAAGATATACGAAATAAGTTTCGTTACGGAAATATAAAATCGAACAACGGTCGATCTGACATCCCAGCGAAGAAGAACGAACGAAATGTGCTATGTCCTGAGAACAAGTAGTCTTGCACATAAATCTTTGTTCTACGGATGAGTCGATTTGTTCGACCTCTGTGCCAATAATAAAAGCTATAATATTCAGGGTACCACATCAATCAGCAGTTTTCGAGAAAAATAATAACATATACACCAACAAGCTATATCCGTTCCAGTCATGAATGAAAATGTTGTTTGTTTGCAGCTATGGACACCATTAAACATAATTCTGTTCAATCTGGTGTGTTCGGACTTCTCCGTGTCGATTCTGGGCAACCCGTTCACGCTCATCTCCGCGCTTTTTCATCGCTGGATCTTCGGCAAGACAATGTGCGTTTTGTATGGGTTCTTTATGGCCTTGTTAGGTGAGTACCTATTGGAACACTTCTGCTAATGTGATTTTATAAGGTAACTAATATTGTGAGAGAAACCTGCCAGTAAAAAGATTTTTAAAAGTCATCTTAGTATTATCTAATTCTATCATCTTAGTATTAATGAATTATTTACTGCTATATTTAGTAGTAGAGCTTTTATTAAATAATTCGTCCACGGAAATACTGCCACCATACTTATTTCTGCTGCCAGTGCTAGCATTACTGCGTTCTGGTTTTAATGGTCAGGGCACTGGTGAAACTACAGGCATGCGCGACTTATCAAGTTTTATTATATATGATTTAGTAGAAGTAGAGGTCCTTGTGAAAGAAAAGCTCCTAGTAGAGAAAGTAGAGCTCCTTCGTCCAGGGAAATACTGCCACCTTACCTATTTTCGCCGCCAAGAATTAATGTGAACATTACTGCGTTCCGATTTCGAAGGGCAAGGGTGCTGATAAATTACTGGCACATGAGACTTGTCAACTTATGTGTCAGGGTGACGGGCGCAGTGGCAGTGCCCCTCAGATCATTTTGATTTAAAGCTCTGAGTGGCACCACAACTGCTATGAGTAGGCGTGTCGCTTACCACAAAACGCACGACTTGTTCATCCCGTCACTAGGTATCATAAAAAAAATGTTCAACCCTCTTTTAAAACCCGAAAGGAACGAGCGGTGGGGTTTACTCATCATCAACGACAACGACAAACCATATCTAAAAAGAGTGTACGTATAGGAATTTCATACATATTAATATATACGTAAGAAAAATGAACGAAAATTTTTCACCAATTTCGGTAACATCACTTCGTAAATATAGAAAAAATTGCCATACGCCTATATTTATAGCTTACACTGAATTATTTATTACAATATGCGAAATATAATTCATTAATATGGCAACAAAATTAATAACGCTATCGCTAAAATATTATATAGCTCCCAATTTATAAAGAATTCTTGCAGGATATTAGAAATGATATTGTATATTCTGACGCTTCTTTACAATATATGATAATTTAGAAGTAAAAGTATATATTTTTTAAATAAATAGCGTTTGGCTTTAATGAAATGCTTAGGGTGCTCTTGGGGCTGCCCAGACACCGCAATGCGTCTGATGTGTTTGCGAACGCACACACTGACTGTTTTTATGCACTAGTGCGTAAAACAATTGTGTCAGTGAGACGCAGTATGCTGGGGAGCCCTAACTGTATACGTTTTTACAATAAGATTCCGCAGCATATATTAAGTTTACCATTTCCTAAGTTTAAAACTTACATTAAAAGTATTTTAATTGAAAAGTAATATTACAAAATTGTAAGCTATGTGTTAGATAAAGATGTAATGGAAAGACAACGTGAGTCTAGATTCCACACAAATATGATTCAAAATGTATTCTATAGCATTTAAGTTTATTTGAAAAGAGCTATCCCTGGAGTTTTTTGCTTGTTCTACTCAGGGAGGTTAGCGTAGTGAACGAGCAGTAGCTTAAAAAATGACGTTTTCAAGCGTACAAATTTTTCTATGGAATAAATGATAGTTTGACTTTGACTTTGACTTTGACAGTTCCTAGACTAGCTTTCTTGGTATATTAATTTATTGATGACCAAGATTGATTCAGTATGCGTGGCGTGTAATACGTCTGTCTATCTGTATTGAAAATTACATACCAGATAAGTGGATTACACAGCAAACAATACTAGGTACTCATGGATCATGTATAAACGTCGTGTCGCCTAATGGTATGATCTACCGCCTCTCAGGTAGAGGCTGTGAGTGCGAATCCTTGCTCGCCTCTCTTCCCAAGTTTCTTGGAAGAGATGCGAGCAAGACGTGGAATTTAAGTGCGAAATTTAATTTGAAATTTATCATGAGCTTTTCGGTGAAGGAAAACATCGTGATGAAACCTGCACGTCGAAGAGGGTTCACAACGCCTGGAAAACGTGTGAAGTCCCCAACCCGCATTGGGCCACAGTCGTGCCCAGCAGTGGAACGTATAAAAGGGTTGATAATGATGATTAGCTTAGTTTGTTATATTGCAATTCGTCTGGCATGCAATGAAATTTCAATGTAGCTATATTGTGATTGTAATGAAAGTTTCTTAATAATGTTAAGCTCTGACGTGTTAACTTTATTAAAATATAATTTAAGTACCTAATTGGTATAGCGTCTGGCGCGGTATGCTAGAAGACGTCTTTTTTCTGAGTATTCGATCTTTCTATTAATAATTACAACAAACTAGGGGAGTAATTTCACATAAAATAATTTAATATCAATTCAATAAAAATTTAGAATTTAAGTTATTGAAAATGACTTTACCGTGAAAGGAGATGCCTCCTTTTGATCGACTGACACTTTTGTCTAAGCAGGTCCGCGGATATTCCGGGAATAGTGCAAATCCGCGTATGTAGTATTAGTCAAAACCGCATATCTGCACCAAACCAAATTTTACAGGAGAAGGATTTAACGTTATTACTTTGTTATTTCAATGGCTACAACTTTCATTTTTGCACAGTAAGCGTTAATGTATGTTGTCTACGGACTGATAACAATGGACTCCCGTAAATCACGCTAATTTGGTTGCCACGACACTTATGTGGCGTATTTGATTTGGCGACTAAATTACCGAAATGGAGACTCATAACCAAATGCTACTTACGCGTAATTGCACTATCCCTGACGATATGGCATTTTGCATGAATTTGCTTCAAATCCACCATACCAAGAATATACGCGTACCGAGGGAGCGTTCGGGGAATCTTGATGATCTGTCAAGATTCTGGCACGCAAGCCCAGCCACATTTTTTACAGTTTATTGGTTCACTTACAGTTGTTACAATGTAATAAACTATAAATTAAATTTGGTGAAGTTCTTATCTAAATTGCACAACTACTTATGAGTGAACACAGCTTGCAAAAACAACGTAAAATTCAAAGTATATAGAATTAAAAAACAGCAACTTTGATTAAAAAAGAAAAAAGTAATATAAACAAAAACAATAAATACAAGTGAACAAGGGTCTCGAACAGCATCAAACTAGATGGCGGGAAAAAAATTAAGGTTTAATATAATACTAATGCAGTTTGTACCAATGCAAAAAAAAAAATTTGTGCAGCGACTGCCAAAATATATCGCAAACGTGACTGTGCTTATTATATAGTTGCAGAGCCTTGGGATACACGAATTAAAGCCCAGAACGGTTTTACGGAATGCTGACACTAAAGGAGCAATAGCAAACCTAGGGTATCTGGAGGGAATTTTGAAGTTAAATTTAGGTAACAGTTGTGGACAGTCTATGTACGAACGCAAAACCTTATAAAGAAATATTAAGTCCAATAATTCCCTTCTCACTGCAAGCGATAAGATTTTAAAATGCACAAGTCTATCAGAATACGACTGCAACTTTCTGTCTAACCCCACTGAGTACGCTAAGTGCCAGAGAAATCTCTTTGTTTTCGCTCAAGCCTCAACCGGGTGATTCGATTAATGAGGGCGCCAAACCAGGCTAGAATATTCCATTATACTGCGAACTAGGCTATTATATAGAAGTATTTTTGTAGCAGGAGAGCGGAATACCTTTCCGTTCCTTATGACAAAACAAAACAAAACAACAAAACAAAACAAAAACAAAACACAGGACTTTGGAAAACCTTTTGACGATATTTTCTATATGAGATATGAACGTCAATTTGGTGTCAAGCAGCACACCCAGATCTCTGATACTATCCACCTCCCGCAACAAAAGTCCGTCAATTTTATAATTAGAATAAATATTATTTACTTTTCTTGAAAATGTTATGTGTGAGCATTTATTAATATTAAGACTCACCTGATTAGGAGAGCACCATTCCTGCAGTCTATAGACATCAGCTTGCAACAGAGATAAATCCATAGGAGATTCAATGACTCTTGCGAATTTCAAATCATCTGCATATAAGTATGGTATTGAAAAATGAAAGCACTCGCAAATATCGTTTATGAAAATATTAAAGAGAAGTGGCCCCAAATGTGACCCTTGAGGAACGCCGGAAGCTACACTAAAGACATTAGACTTGTATCCATTAACAACCACATAAAATGAACGATCCTTTAAATACGGGCGTAACCATTGAAACACTGTTCCACCAAAACCGTTGATGGAAAGCTTTTCCACATCGCCATTCTATCTAGATTTATTTCTGTGGATTTGCCAATTGGCGAAGGTACTCGCCGATCATTGTCCAGGATGCGCCAGGCGTACAGAAACGGCATGATGCGTAGACCGGGGAGGCTTCTTTCGTGCACTCCAATTCAATTTCAAAAAATACATACAATTTTCAGAATTACAAATGAAATCACAATGTAGGCCAACGCCTCGCTTCCGGGGGATTTATTTTTCGTTGCCAACGAGCAGTGGTATCTGCCAGCTATTTTTTTATCGCAGACGAAACCAATTTAATCAACTTTAGATTAGTTCGATTCAGAAGTTTTTAATTCTTTAGATAAGTTTTTGATTTGAAAACTTACTCTGCGTTTAACCTACCTTGCAAGACTAGTGTAGCTAACGGAATAAGTAATTTCTTCTTGACACAAGTATAATATTCTGAAACTTTAATATTACTTGTGTTTAGTTTTTAAACATTAGATACTCCAGTTTAGTAAGTAAAGGAACCTGGTCAAATTTAAAAAATCGACCCATCGCAAAGCCGTCACTTCTCAAATTCGACGCTTCAGCGAACAGGCAAATGCCGACTATATTATGGACACACCATCAAACTGAATTTTTAACTTACCCAAGAGTTAATAGGGGATGATATGGTTCGTGTTTGCGATCCCTATTATAGTATATATATATATACATATACATATATACAAGCGGAAAGTCTGTTGATTTAACACTGAACAAATATCGCTTGAAAATAAATCGATCCTGAGAAGATTGTGTAACCATCGCCTTGGTTGAACGTAGAGCGCGTATAGTGTTTTGTAAATTTTTCCTTTTCTTGCGCGTTCAAATTAGACGCTTATACAAACGCTGCAATAGCACCACTGTAACCCTGCTGCCGCGCGACTACTAGGGCTGCTACTAAGCGAACTGAATGCGCGAAGGCCGTATAATACCACTCCATGCAGACGAATCCGACTGCATGCAGTCGACATTAACTGCATGTAGTTGTAGACGCGCGCTAAGCTCAGGAGCTTAGTCTAATACACAGGCCACATCGCGAACGATGCTCCGCTAACTTAGCTTATCTCATAGCCGGGGGCATCTTTTCATACTTCAGTTCACACCACGAACTAAGCTAACCGAGTTAACTGAATGAACCCAAGGATCCCGCTTGCTATGTAAAATATATCGCCCATCTGCCGTCCTTCACTCAAACACGCATCCATAGCCACTACTTACTACGTCTTAGCTTAGCATTGCATGCTACTACGTGAGCTAAGCTAGCTTAGTTAGCTTAACTGGCATAACTGGTTGCGTGCAGCTACTTGAGCTAAGCTAATTTGGTTAGCTTCGCACGCAGTGTGGTCTGCGCTTAATAGTTGAGGTGAGGATTGAAGCACAGACGCTTCTTCTGTTACTATCGTTACACCGCCGGAGTAATCGAAGCCAAAAACGAAAGACTTTCCGCCGTGGTTGCCGTCTGTTCACTCTGTATCCGTTCCACCTAAGGACCTTCTGAACGTGGGATATCTCATTCTCCAAGAACTCAGGGACACAAAGGTCATCTGTTTATCAAAGATCTTATAACAGACTGTAGGTGAAGGTGACGGCTTCCTGTAAATTTTGTGCGTCAAGGATCCGTCACTTCGACCTATCACTTTTACGTCCAGAAAAGGCAAGCTCCGTTCCGACTCCAATTCATACATGAATTTAATTTTTGGATGAATGGAGATGGACCGTAGACGTTGCAATATGTCCGAAACGTCGAGGTAATTAAAATATGTTTTATACGTGATTAAGTCCCGAATTTGTACTAGTGCAGACTAGTTGGTACTAATCTGCACTAGTGCACATATGAGTATTTGTACAAAAAATATATGAAAAAAAAACAAAAGCATCATGGTATGCAATAAAATAAATATTATAAACGAAAAAAACTATTCATAAATGTGCGCTCATGTATCTTGATAATTTTACAAAACTGTAATAAGCAGTTACTTATTTTCATTGTGACACATACACTCAGATGTAGGGCCGAAGTGAGCAAAAGATCCGCCCTGAATATATGAAGAACTTACACAAATCTACTTTAAAGGTGCAAACTATACATTTTTACGAAGGTATTCACGGAACACCCCTTAACAAATGTGTTCTAGGCATTCAGCATAAAAAATTGGCTCTAAACCCTGATGAGCAGGCAGTCTACGTTTAAAAAAAAAACAATAATTTTTTTACAGGAATCTCATTAAAAGTTTGACTCGTTTTGTTTATTAAATACTTTTATTTAAACAAAGATAACTACAGTCAGAAACAACAAGCATTTGACTTTTAATCACGAGAATTTTATTACCATTACATGGCAAAGTTCTAAGGGGCATTACTACTGCTATGGACAGGCGACTATGTTAGGAACTATATCGAAGCCTTACTTTCTCAAACTCGTATCTTATAAAGAGTGATTATTCAGGAGACAGCAAAACTTTCTATTTATTTTAAATTTCTTATCAAGGGTGTTAATTTCGATGGATGTTTAAGAATAGGTAAAAGCCAGTGTGTACACAAAAACAAAAAAAGTGTATCGTCTGCCGAGCGGTCTCCGCCCTTGTGGCATCATATATTTTCATCATACTTACGACGACGTTGAAAGAAAGGAAAATTAGACTTATCACGTTATAGTTTATTCATAAACTTTTACGAGGGGCACTACCACTGCGCCCGTTACCTTGATACACAACTTGACAAATTCCATTAAACGTGTAGCAATGAAGCGTGCGGAAAGAAGTAGATATTACCTGCGCAAGGCGGACAAATACTATTATTTTATTTTCTGTAAACCCAATTTAACAAAATACTACAAAGTAATTTATGTTCGAAATAAATTATGAATACCTTAATTAAATAAAAAAAGAATAAATAACGACAACCTAGCAATGAATTTCCTTAATTTAATTTAAAGAACCACAGACATCTAAATAAATAGAGAGATATATATATATATAATTAATAGGCAATATAAATTGTGAAAGTTTTTTCCCAAAGAAAGTCGTAAGACCAAATTAGAAGGCAAAACACTGCCTTGTCATTATGTGTCAATTATGAACCAACGCTTTCGCAATAACAAAAACCAGACGTTCAATTGTGACGAAATATTGCCTTCTGAATTCTTTGTTTTTCTTTGTAATAAACACAAACATGCGTGTAGTTCAAATGATTTGTAGGATATTGTGGAATGAACACCTGTAGATGTCTAGAAATAAAACACACAAACACACCTGCTTCGGAAATGTAGAGACAAATATACAAGAAAGTTTCTCGTATTTCCCTTAAAAGTATTAAGAAACGTCACGTACCAAAATTTTAAATAGGTAACCCAGTTATTAACTAGTGTTCTTCTTCTCAGCATACTGCTGATTCCACTGTTGGATATATGCCTCTTGGTACGAGTTCCATAGTCTTCGGTTTGCGGCGATCGGCGTCTTCCAGGTCGGCCGTGCCGTCTTTTTAATTTCGTCCGACCATATCGCAGGCGGTCTGCCCTCACTTCGTCTTCCCAAGCGGGATCTCCGAAACAGAACTCTTCGGCTCCATCGATCGTCCACTCTATGACATATGTGTCCAGCCCACTGCCACTTTTGTTTGGCAATCCGTACCCCACATCGATGACTTTGGTGCACAAACGTATTGCCTCATTTCTTATCTTATCGCGTATTTCTCTAATAGTATAATATTATTATGCCAATACAAATATATACCGTAATAGTAATGTTATAGGGGAAATAAATTTTTTGTTTTATTTTGCATTTTTAGTTCTAGCTAAAGAAAATGGTTTATAGAAAATAAAGGCACACTGCGGCTCGCCCGCTCCCGCTATCACGACACTAATATAGATAATAATGTTTTATTGAGCCATTCCTGTACAAAGTGCTGTAGACGATACACTGGTTTAATTGGTATACAACAAGTATGATACCTACCAAAGATGATGAAGGCGTTTTCACAATATTTACTACTAAAATTATCGTTCAAAGATAATAAATTGTGTCAAAATTTGAACACTGAAGAGCAGTCTCACATCTTTCTACATCAGTAGGGCTAGCACGAAAGGGCGCGACTTGCGTGAGAGCGACATAAAGTGCGAGATACGGCTATTCTCGCATATAATAGGTCGCTCCCTATCGTGCTAGCCCTACAGTTATGTTTATAGTGCCCCTCCCTATCAACCTCTTGGTTATGCGGAAAGGGCACTATGACCTGTGTGAGCGAACCCGCACAGGGACCATCTAATTCATGTCCTACCCCAGATCAGCCCGTTTGCATGGACTTCATCCTGTTCTCTGAAAGACTAATGCATTAGGTGAGCCGTCCCGTGTACACGTACAGCACACTCCCTGTTTTCAGATAGGTACCGGAGCTGTAGGCACGCTACGCGACTAACGGTTGCCCCCGCTGACCCGCCGACTTTAAGTCGACTACCAAATCTCGGGTTTGTAGCATCAGAACCCGGGGTCAGTTTAAAGTTGCAACGGAACCAGAATAAGCACAAATGCGAGTATCCTGTGATCCCGGAACTGGTTGCTTATCAAAAATAGTTAATTAAGAAATAAGTTTAATTCGCATCCAGTCCCGGGTTCAGTTGCACCTGAGAGATGATGTTAAATTTGTATCGTCTGAACTAAAATTCATTTTCGATAGATGTTGATACATTTTATTGCTATAAGGTCGTGAGCATAAATAATACTAGAGACGCAATATCCTACAAACAATTGTCAAAAATCTGGCACCACTTTGCAAATGTAAAGACTAGCTTTGAAAGTGATAAAAATTTCAAAGAAAAATATATTTGTCTCGTTTTTTTCTAATTTCAAACTTATAGTATAACGACTGAACCTTATTAATAAAAACTCAATCTTCCAGTCTTAATTTTAGAATACAGTCCGGTAAAAATAGTATTCTATCTTAAAAGACTGAATCTCTTTCATCACTACTTTTAATATAAGGAATTCATTGTTTACAAGTTTTTTTTTTGGCTACACTTGAAAAAAGAAAACTGTCTTCCGACAAAGATTCTGTTTCTATTTAACGAAAACAAATTAAAAAAGGGTAGGTAGGTATTGTAAATTACTTGATACACAAACATTTAACTGTAGTTTATTACAAATTAATAAACGCCACTAAACAGCGTTAGCTTATTGTACAATTGCCTTTTAATTTGTATTTTATTACTCAAAGTATTTTATCGTAAAAATCGTAAAAAAATTGATATGAATTGAATATGATATACCAATATCTATCGAAAAGAAACTCGGGCTCAGGCAATACAAATTTCATGTGATCTCTCGAGCTGCAACTGAACCCGGGACTAGATGCGGCTCAAATTTAATTATTTTTGACAAGCAACCTGTCCCGGGTCACACGATACCCGCATTTGGGCTCAACTTTGAACCGACACCGAGTTCAGATACTACAAATCCCCAAATCTCCTCGTTGCTTGCGGAGCTGTAAGACACGCTCACTTCCCGACGCCGAACACTGATGAGCAATGCAAAACGCGGGAAAACTTAAATTCATACCGAATTCGCAACGAGAAACTCGTGAATAATCCTTAATAATAAATAAAACCCGCAAATGTGAAGAATGCAACAAATGGCTAAATATTTTATACTCCACTAAAACTCCTTTTACAGGATAGTGAATTTTACAATGTAGGAGAATTTCTTAGGCAACAACTAGTAAGTCACATTTTTAAATTTTTGATTGGACGTCGCATTTTGTAACTTATAAACAAATAATATTGCCAAATTTATTAATTCTTTAGCTATGCTGTTTTGTTTCATTATTTGTATATATAATATATTCTATTCTGCATATATGTCTAAATTGAAAATTGAGAAACTTTTGTAATTACCGTTAATAAAGTACCTACCAAATGTTTCAAACGTAGTACTTGCAGTTACCAGGACAATCGGAGATGCTAAGTTTAGGTTGTTACGTAAGATTTTTATTTTTTTTTACATAACACATCTATGTATAACATATGTAGTTTAACATTTTCACCAACAATTACAAAATTTTTTTTGGAGTTCACTTAATTTGGTATTATTTTTATGTATCGTAAATTAATTATTTATTATATTTCGTAGTGTACTTTTTATTAAAAAGGACACACAAATGTAATTGATGATTGTTTTTCATTAAAAAAATACCTTACTTAAGCAGAATTAAGCGAACCATTGGTATGGTTCACTTAAATTCAAAACATTCCTTTGAAATTCGTCTCTGATTTATCGCCTGACGCCTTTGAAGGAGAATTAATATAAAATTTATAAGATTCATAAAAATGTCTTCAAGTGATTTTTATGTTGTAAACCATACAGCTTAAACGAAAGAAAACATACAACTTTTTTATTTCAGCTATATTTAACTGCATTTATGCATTTATATTTAACCGCAATTTCACCTAATGGAAAGCGGCCATATGAACACAGGTGGCATACACTCGCCTAGAAGTTGCCTTCCTATTGAAAGTCACCCAGACTGTATCGTTCAAGAAATAAAGAACACGACACATTTCCGCTTCTTTGCAGACATATAATAAACGTAGGATCAAAACACTTTGTAGGATTTGCGGAAACTTTTACAGTATAAGAGGAAATCCTTCGGCACATTTGGTTGCACAATTACATCTACGTAATATTTTTCCCTTTTTTATACATATTATTTCCGTTCGGAATATAATGTGAGAATCCCTTACGATTTGTAGTAGCAGTATGCGTTATTTAACCATAACAAAAGATATATATTAAAATAAGCCACTGAAATGAGATTATTTATCTTCTGTTAGTGTGTAACTTAGTAACAGTTGAGCTTCTTGTGAAAGAGTTCAACCAGGGAAGTACTGCCTTACCTATTTCTGCCGCCAAGCAGTATTGTGGGCATTACTGCGTTCCGCTTTGGAAGAGTAAAATTGCTGGTGAAATTACAGGCACTATGAGACTTGTCAACTTATGTCTCAGGATGACCGGTAGTGGTAGTGCCATTAAGATCTTTGCGATTAATTCGAAGAGGCACTGCAATTGGTTATGGACAGGCGTGTCGCTTACCACCAGGCGCACGACTTGTTCGCCCCGTCACTTGGTATTATATAAAAAAAATATTATTTTCTTACCCGTGACACCAGTTTGTTTGAATTGCAATCATACAGAGGTGCACCTGCACGTAAAGTTATATCTATATAACTTTACGTACAGGTGCACCTCTGTACGCTCTAGCGTAGTAGTCTTTCGACACTTTTGATTTAAGTATTTGAATAGCATCACTCCGATTATCATCATAGTATAATAAGATAATTATGGTAACTCCATATAGCAGCGCGGTTCGTAAGTTTTCGCGCGTGACACCGAGTACCTTGATTAGTATAATGTCGCGGTTCCACGGCGGGGTATTAATCGTTCGCTCGGTTTTTAAAATATTTCAAAAATTTTTCTGTGTCAAATTTATATATGTTATATTTGTAAATGTACCATTATGTACAGTCGATGTCCTAAGATACCCGACCTTCTATTCGACTACTTGGTTCTGAGTAGATCGATGTATAGAAAAGTGTTAATCAAACTTAACGTTTAAACTTCTGAGTATTTCTTATTGCATCATTAAATCATCATCATCATCATTGCACCACTAAAATTCGCCAAAAAACACTAAGATTCACCACTACGGTGCCCCCGGCCACCCTTTTTTTTTGACGGCGAGAAATCTCCTCAGGGGTGAGTGTTATGTGGGGACCCCCCCTCACTGGAGGGCCTGCCCCACTTAAACTTTTTAATTTATCTGTTCCTCCTCACCGTACTGGTTTTGTCTCTAACTCGTTTACTCTTCAGGCAATACGACTCTGGAACGCTCTCCCACCCCATATTCAAAGTGCGCCAAATAAACTCGCATTTAAGCAGTTAGTCCGCAATCTAATGCTAGATTCTCCACCTGTATCACAATAGTCTCATTTGGATATATGTTTATTATATATATTATTATAATATAATTTATTGTTATGTATATATATTTATTATTATGTATGTATAAAATTAATTTTTATTGTTTATGTATGATCATATTTATGTACATAATATATACATTAACCAAATTGTTTGTTTATTAACTTTATTCCTCTTTTTTCCTTTCTTTTTTTTTTTTTTTCTCTTTCGTTTTTGTTTGTTTGTTGTCAAGTTTTGCAACGCCTGTTAATTGTTCTGTACTCAGCTCTCTGGTTAACTGGTAGAGAATGCCTAGTGGCATTAAGTTCGCCATTTGTACTTTTTTGTATGCAATAAAGTTTAAATAAATAAATAAAAAATAAACCCCCCCCCCAACCCCCGGTTTCCCTCTCGCCGGTTGAGTCGGCGCCCGGCCACTCTGGCAATGCCAGCAAGGGGTCCCTGTCTCTTGCCCGCTGGTCAAACTGGGGAATTAGACGACCAGCGAACTATGCTGGTCTGCCACGCAGATGTCACGGGTTAGAGTCCCGGGCCGGGAGAAATATTTATATGACCTGCATTTGTTTCTCTCATGAGTTTGAATGTAATTGTGGTTGTCTATGTGTGTTTCCATGGCTTCGGCGACACAGGGTTTACCTAGTGCGGGGCTGAATATGTGCTCTATTATATTACATGTATATATAGCACGAGAATACTGTTATGACTACCTTATTATTTCAAATTATGTTTTGCAACTTGTAGTTACACCTAAAATATTAATGTGACAACCCTATGCTCCAGCGCCGAACTGGCGGGTGTCGGATTACTTGTTTTAATACTATGCAATTACCCCACATAAATAGCGTTTTTGCAGTTATTTTTAACCGACTTCAAAAAAGGAGGAGGTCACATTTCTGAACCGATTTTTTTGATTAGTTTTTGTTAGAAAGAGGAATGCTCCCAGCAATGGTCCCATTTAAAATTAAAGAAAATAATCCTTTTCTAAAGGTGAAAAACTAGAGGATAAATCCGGCTTAGCGCACTTTCCGTTAACCGATTGTTAACTTTTAGCTTCAGTTTATATGTACATATAAGCAAAATTTTGAAGTCGGTACCTTTTTTTTAGTAAAAATTACCTAATTTATTACGGTTATTTTTGTGTTAATCAAATAGACTGTTATAAACTGACTTAAATAACAAATCGCTGCTTTTGAAGGTTAGTGGTCCAATACATAATAATTCCTTTTTTGACTTGTTACTAAAATTTATTCAGAAAATGATATTTTTTATTGTGAACGTGTCACCGAGCTTTTCATTGGTTAAAATAAACACATAACCACATTGGTCTACTATTTATCAACAAGATTTTTCTTGATTTTTGATGTATTTTCTGAGATTCGATTTTGTCTTAGATTTGTTTAAGCCATCTTCGTAATGAATTAAATGCTTTTGAGATAGCCTGGTTTTCTAGAAATGCTCGTTTGTAAGCACGGTAAATAAAGCACTGATTGTAATTTCTTACATCTTAACCACTACGGTACTACCTTCATTCTTCTGGTAACATAAATGATGTGTGGAAGAAGTTACTTTTGATATTAATATTTCGACTCATCCGCAAAACAAAGATCTATGTGCAAGACTACTTGTTCTCAAGACATAGTACATTTCGTTGGTTCTTCTTCGTTACGGATGTCAGATCGACGGTTGTTAGATTTTATGTTTTCGAAACGAAATAGGATATATAAATTCTCAAAACACCTTTACATAGGACTTAGTTTGAATAACGAAATTACCCTCGTAACCTACTTATTCTCTTTTCGTTATATAATCACATCAAACTCTGTTCTTCGGATGAGTCGCTTTATCTGACTGCATTAAGTATTTAAGTACACCTAAATACCCTTTATTTCATTCATTCAATTCATCAATTATAGTAGATGGCGATAATAAATCGTCTGTATAGTTATTGTTATTTCATACCAGACCAGCTCAAAGGCTTTACTTGTCACGTGCAAAACTTTAAACAACCGCAGCAAATGTTAATGTAATCATAATGTTCGTCAATTATATTAAATACTGTCAATTCCTTGATTTCCTTAGAAATTGGTATCTGAAAATAGCACCACGCAAACAGATTGATTGATTCTCGGTAACGTGATTCAGATTACTATATTTGACGGGCTTCATGTTTAGGGCTGTATAATCAATGCACAGACGGTATTTGACCTTTGCTCGAACAAAAACTTTAGAATTTGTGAACGAGGCTCCGATATCTATGGCTTTACCTCTCAACCTTTCTAAAATTATATCATATCGATAAAAAAACGCGTTAATGGCATTTAAATATTGTGTTTTATTACTATATACAATGGTCCCATCCTTTAAATTGTTATCAGTATAACCACTCATGTTAGTCAAGTAAAGAAACGAATGGACAAATACCAGTTCTGTCTCAGCCAAAAGGTCTGCAAGTCACCCGGTGAAATTAATTGAAATATCCTAAATGAATGACTCGGGTAGTCCCTTTGCATGACAAGAATTTGTAATATACCTTCACCGTTAATATTGAATGAGGTGAAGAATGCCGAAAAACAATCAGTACTTATGACGTATAAGTGAAGGATTTCGAAGTGACAATAACACAAAGAAAGTAGAATAAGACAAGTATGGTAACTTGACACAAACGTATCAGTACGACTTGTATGTGCGCACACCAAGCGCGCGCTGATACGGACGCACACATTCACATAGTCTCGCGGTACACTCGCGTCGCGTAGCGTGTCGCTCATTACAGAATAGAAGCGTCCGCTCGGTGTTTAAAAACTATTATCAAATAGTACACGTGGAAGTTTATTGTTGTTTGAACGAGAGTGTCTCAAATTCAGAATTGTTCCGTATCTGTTGCCTTAACGTGGCTATTACTTCTATATAATTATGGTAACACCTAGTCTAACTACAAGTGCTTCCGTTCGATGCTAAATTTACTCTGTTTAAAAGCAATTAATGTTAATGTAAATTGAACATTATTGTGTGTTCAATATTGTATGCAGTTATACCTATTGCTTTCTCAGCTCGTTACGTAAAAGCTAGTTTACTTACGATACGTGTACACAGCTACACAAACATTAATAATATGTTTATTTGCTACCCTTTAAGTATCCAGGGACTGTAGAACACAATGGCATCTGAAAGGATAGCAAATAAAATGTATTATTCTCACTGATTACAATTGACAATTAATTTATTGTAGTAATAAACTAATAGTAGACTAACTTATAAAGTAGGAACTGGCTTCGTCCCGTTTCGATGGCGTCATAATAATATTCTCTCTTACGTATTGTATCATGCTTGTAACTTTATGATTGTACGCAAACATACTCGAAAGACGTTTTATTAGACAATAAGTTGAAATATTTAGCAGCGATGCAAGCGCGCGACTGCGTCGATACAAACACGCCATACGCCTTGTGTAACCACTCTAAGGTACAATAAAGGCTTAAAATACTAGAAAATAAACTGGGATTAAAATAATATGAATAAAATTAGGTCCCCGCTGCAAGGCGCCCAAGATATTAGCAGCGTTCACCCTTAATATGACTACGCTAATGCGTTGGGCAAAGTAGCTGCCAGCCCTTAGGGTTCCAATACTTGAGTGTGTTTGAATGGATATTTCGAGATCAGGAAAGCAGTCTATTAATACTAATTTATACCATTTATTTTATTTATTTATATACCATATATTATACCATTTGTGTATACATAACGATACATTTATAAATAAAAAAATATGAATTTGACACAGAAAAATATTTTAAACCCGAGCGAACGTTTCAATTCCATAATGAATTATGTGTGCGACGACCGTTACTGACCGCGAGATTGTATGCATTATTACAGTTACACTACTTGCCTTTTTATAATATAATTGTACCAACTAATTTTAGAATAATTTTAAGTATATATTTTTTTCTTTCATTGAAATTTATAACAGCCCCTACAGCCTCTACGAGCAAATAGCCGCTCTGCTCGTAGAGGCGACAGTAATTAAACTATCCTGCTATTACGAACAAGCGGGCTGTGTTTACTTGTCTACAAATATTGTAAATTGGTTCCCGTTCTCTATACAATTACCGTTAACAGAAGATTCGTTTTAACAGAAGTAGAGCTCCTTGTGAAAGGGATCGTTTTTTTTTTCATAATACCAAGTGACGGGACCAACAAGTTGCGTGCCTGGTGGTAAGCGACACGAGTGTCCCTAACAGTTGCAGTGCCACTCAGAGTTTTAAATCGCAAACCGTACACAGGCGTGTCATTAACCACCAGGCGCCCGACTAGTTCGTCTCATCACTAGGTATAATAAAAAAATAGTAGAAAGTATTCCTACTACCTAATTTATCTAATACGCTTAAATCGTAAAATACATTCACGTGCAATGTTTTGCCTTATGAATAATTTCTGGTACGTTAAATACGTCCATTGTCCCTTGTCTGAATAATACCAAAAAGTTATAACGTCCAGATCCCTTCTGCCATTAAAAGTCAAGGCTAAACATAAAGTGTGTGAGTGCTCAAAGACAATTCAGCGAAGGTTACAACCCCGTTAGGAAATCAAATATTTAAAATAAAAGGGACTGTTAACTTTCGATTTCAAATGGGACTTTATTGACTTTATCTTCTATCAACCAACTACAATTCGTTGAAGGGCTTTGAATTTAATCCAAATAAAAATTTAATTATGATACTGTTCTTTAGGTAATCCGTCGAATTAAAAACTTACCACACCTGTAATTAACGGAGCATTAAACTGTGACATTTTTTATTATCGAGTTACATATTGTAGCAGACTTTAACAATGGATTTGGGTGGGTGCTAACAAAGAGTGAGCAAGACCAAAGTAAATGTACTTACACTTTATTAATATACGTGCGGCTATCAATCCAAAAACAGAAACAATAGTAAAGAATAAGCGCCAAAAACAATCACATTTAAATTTAGAATTTAAATGTAAAACTAAAACTTAAAAAGACTACGAAATATATAAAAAAGATATTTGTTGCGATTTGTGTTTTTATTTATTTATTTCTTTATTATTGTTAACATGTACAATTTGTCCTAAATTGATCTTTAAAATATTGCAGTGACCTGTTGGGGCATTGCAATTTGCTACATTCAATTTAATTAATTGAGAGAGGTTGCAAGCAAATATAATTATTACAATATAACACCAACAAACTATATAATTGCACATGGTTTAAAAATAGCTATAAACAAATAAATGTCAACTAAGAACAAATAAATGTAGGTATTAAAAAAACTATATTATACTTACACAGGCTAGATCGCAAAACAGAAGGTATGTACGTAATATCATTGGTAATTTCAATTGATATCGAACATTAAGAAAATAATTCATGATAAATAACATTTTTCTGTTAGGAAATATTTTTATTTAAGTAAGAAATAACGATTTATTACTTTGTTCGTTTTTCATATTTTAGTAGCGCTCACTAGAGAAACCCTGTATCGCGGGTGCCATGATGCCATGTACCCAAACTCACAAGATGAATAGATGTAGGCTATACAAATATTTCTCCCCTGTACAAAATCTATGAAAGCTTTTCTTCATTCAACCAGGTACCTTTACAGCTGCCAAAATTACGCTTTATAAATTGTAATATTGATTGTAATGAATATTATGATGTTTTACAAAAACATATTATAAATATACAAAACCTAATTGTAATAAGCTATGGTAAAAATAAAATAATTATATGTTCTCATGATAAATTAAGTAGTACTAAAACATAACTAACTAATGGAGTGTATTTCCAATGACCTTGTATTCCTATGGAGTGATGTACTAGGGCGCTCTGTGCTAAATACCGGCAAGCCTAGGAATTTTATTACATACCAAACTGCCATTACGCAATCTACGCCCTTCTTTATTTTTGTTTTATCTGAACGCCTATGCAAACATCAGAAGTCAGTGATGCTATGTTCCGGAGTGATTTCGGTGTCTAGAAAACAATTGGGAATCGTACGGACCTCCAAACTCTATAAAATTTAAAGATAGACTTTCCTACAGCTGACAGTTAAGTCTTCGAGTACCTAAAGTATTAATCCAGTAATTTCTGTTACAGGCATAACATCAATAACAACACTAACAGTGATCTCGTTCGAGCGTTATATGATGGTGACACAGCCACTCTGTTCACGCCATCTGACTTCACGGGGCGCCGTCATATCCATTCTTTTCATCTGGACCTACTCACTTGCCTTGACAACACCACCGCTTATGGGTTGGGGTAACTATGTCAATGAAGCTGCGAATATCAGGTAATTTTATAATTCTTCATTACAAAACGTAATATTCTCGGCAGGACGTCTTGTCGATTTATGGATTTTATTGTAGCTTCGGCAAACATAATTCGTCGTCTTAGAGTGAATACCTCGTCTGTGATTTCTGTGTAATTTTTCAGGACGAAGATAAAAATATGGTGTCAAATGTAATAAACGCGATAATGTTTGTAGTTAGCATTTTAATTAGTTAAATTATACCACTTTCAGATACTATATTAACTTAATAATATATTTTAATAAGAAATTTATACGTTTTTCTTCAATAAAAATCAGTCAAAACGAACTATGTGAAAACGCGTATGCGAGGTTTTCCCTCTAAGGCGAGGAATTATGTACACCGATATTGGTACATATTGTTTTCTATTTATTTGATAGGGTACAAAGTGTGTAAGGTAAAGTGTACCGAATGCTTTAACCACTCATACTATTCGTCATTCTAAGCAACTTTTGCTACGGAAAATGAAAAGAAAAGATCAAAAGAAATGAGAACAGAGTAGGAAGAAAACACAATAAAAACAAAATATCATCTATCTATCTATGGATACATGAACTCTGTATACACAGGGAGATTAAAAACCAAGTAACCAAGGCGTCCATAAAAAAAATGTTAAAAGATATCTTTGTTTGTTTAGTGGAAGTAATAATAGCTATACAACATGATAACCCCTTTAAAAACTGGATCAAAGGAAAAATACAAGGCAGACGAGGGCGAGGACGACTTAGGATCGTATTCCAGAAGTCTACTCAATACTCAAGTCAGGACTTGAGTACGATTTCAAGCACTGGAAATACGACCCTAATGGCAAGGACTTGAGTATGATTTCTAGTGCTTTAAATCATACTCAAGTCCTGACATGAGCATTGAGTAGAGTTCTGGAATATAACCCTGAGACTAGGTTAATTCGACCAAATCAAAAGAAAATTAGGGGCCACGTCGTATAAGGTGGTAAAAGAAAAAGATTGGCAGTAATAAATTGGCATTTACTACTTCCCGTTAAGAATGTGGTTCTTAAATCTAAAAGAGAGCATTACAAAATTACTTAATTTTATAGCCTAGTAAGTAAATACGTGTTAAAAATTTAAATACAGCGAATTCTTAAAATTATTTGTACACAATGGATAGTGGACAGGATCAGACCATTGCGTACACTGTAGGTTTACCGCTGTCAGACACATGTCGCTCTCCCATTTCAAAGAGGCTTTATTTGTTTACATAACAGCATTACAGCTTAGTGAACATGTATACCTAAAAGTTTATATCAGCGGTGTAATCAAAATCGCTAGAGAAGACTTGATTATAGTCCCTTTGTTTAGGTACTTAACTAAACGTAGACAATCTTGATATGTCTATTTAATGAAATATACATTTAATAAATGATTTTTACTTACCTTCAAATACAAAATACAAATATTTAGCTTAATCGTAACCGTAAACGTAAACGTAATTGCATGCATTTTTTATAATTATTGATTTGTAAAGTACATGTTTCAATATAGTACGTAGTAGTACTTATAGTACGATTACAGGCATACCTGACTTAGGCCTACTGGACTTCTTACGTCTAAAGACGATTTCTTGAATGAAGAAGCGTTAGACGTGGTTTGTCATTTTAATATATTGCACATTGTCAATAAAAGTATAATAATAATAGTCTATAATATAGTCCCACTACTAAGCACAGACATCTTCTCACATTGAGAGGGGAAGTCACCCCACGCGTACAGGTTTTCTCACGATGATTTTCTTCGCCGGTAAATGATAAATGGTAAATTTAAAAATAAATTTGTATATAAATTCCGAATAGCTTAGAGGTGCACGTCCCTCCCGGAATCGAACCTATAGCCTTCTGCCTGAGAGGCGATAGATCAAACCATTAGGCTACAACGGCTCCTCACTATCACATCATTAATGCTCATTCAATTTTATTTATGACGGGATCGGGTCGTCGTCGAACTCGTTGCTTGGAGGGGGCCGTAACGTATACGCAAAACTACCGGGATTTTAACATTTGCCAATTTGATATGCTTTTATTAATTGAGTTTGAAGGTTAATGAACTAATGCCATCTAATTGTCCCCAGCTGTTCAGTCAACTGGCACGAGCAATCGAACAACACTCTGACCTACATCCTGTTTCTCTTCGCAATGGGCCAGATCGTTCCTTTCATCGTTATCACCTTCAGCTACGTCAACATCATCCGCACTATGAAGAAAGTAAGACTTTTTCCAATTACTTTGCTTCTAAACCCTTTACGTGTGCTGGGCGTCACACGGCTATGCCACACGGAGGGAAAGTACCAGTGGCGAGACGTGAAAATTGTCGTTAGTAAAACCGGAGCAAGACAAAAAACACCTAACTTAAGAAAAAGTGGCGCCTTGGCGACACTTATACACAACTTATAAGCACGCAGGGTTACTTATATACTTCATTTCACTGGTTAACTTATTCTACACATAATATTTAGCACGAAATGAGTATTTGATAATACATTAACTGCCTCCGTGGCGGAACGGTTACCACGCCGGACTGCCACGCAGAGGTCCCAGGTTCGATTCCCGGGCCGGGAGAAATATTTGTATGACCTACATTTATTTCTCTCGTGAGTTTGGGTGTAATTTGTGGTTGTCTATGTGTGTGTCCATGGCACCCGCGACACAGGGTTTCCCTAGTGCGGGGCTATGTTGAGTGTGTGCGGTATTATTATTATTTTTATTATTATTAAAATTGAAATTTTAGGCAAGCCGGTGAAAATCGAGTTACATGGACACTAAAATTCTAACGCGAATCTATTATATATAATTCTATTAATAGATTCCTAATAATTACATAAGTTCATTAGGTATTTATATTGATATAATATTATATTTTTCATTAATTTACTAACTAGAATAACAATATGAAGATTAATTTAAAAATTATATTAAAAGCCCTTAAAATGTTATATGTATTTTGGACTTTGAAATTGCGTGTCCAAGTTTATCATTACCCAGTTATTAATTATCACTACGTAATATGTATCGGAAATACATATTGAAAATTCGAGAACCATTGTCTACTAGCTCACGAAGTTATATTATGTTGTGAATACGTATATATTACTCTGCACTAAATAAATGAAGGAAACTGTAACTGAATTAGTCTTAGACATAAGTTTTTTTACTTACTTCGTTTCATCTTTCAGAAAACGAAAGAAACTCCCTCTTTATCCCGTTTAGATGATGATAAACAGCCGCCCATAACGCAATTCGCGAATATTTTAGATAGTAAACGTACAATGATGTTATATATTAACGTACAAGTTTCATAATGAATAACCAAAAACTATATTCAAATAACAAAGCCGTCTTAGAGCGAAAACGGCTCGCCGACAGCCTTGCTGCTGTTCAGTTAATGTGACCGTCAATGTGCGGGCTATGGTGCGGTATGTAAAACTAGGGAAGGGTGGAGAGTGTCCGTTCTCGTCACTTTTTGTTCTCTAGCATAGCCGTGGGATGCCCTATATATGTGCCAATAGTCAGCTACAGAATAATGTATATTAGTGTAGTTACTTTTAAGTCTGCTATTTTTTATAATACCAAGAAATGGGAAAGTCAGAAGAAATGAAAAACACTGAATAACACTACCGCACCGGTTTTTTATTAGTGTCTTCGTTTTAAAGACGTGTCATTCATGCGAGCACTATTACAATAGAGATATCACGACGCCACGCCCCCACGGAGAAAAAAATAACTAAAAATAATTACTAACACTAGTCAAAAGTCTTCAATCTAATATGTCTGCTCAAGCGAGTGACTTAAGGAGCTTGCTGAGCCGCTAAAGGTTGCTGTAGGAGGAGGATCCACTTACAGCAACTCTGCTGGTTCTACAGCTACCTTCAACGGCGCAGCAAACTCCTTACGTGTTAGATTTAAGACTGAATAGTGAATAAGAGTCCAAACTTTTCAATGGTTAGAATAATCACATGTCAACATTGGGGTACTCTATGATTCAACAAGTTTCGGTTTTCTTCGTTTTTTTAAACCGTCTTCGTGATGTATTAGATGCTTTTGAGATGGCCACGATTCTAGAAAGCCATCGACATGTGTTGTATTGTTTGATGTGGCCCTCCATTCTTACGTTTTAATGTTCCCAGGTAGCATGTGTACCACTTACCGAATGGAAATTCCATATCTGAATCTTGCAGGGTTGACGTTACCTATTATAATGTAACCAAAACCCAAAAAAAAAAAGTTTCAACACCTTTCGATAAGTAAAGCGACACATGACAATGCGTCGCCAATCTTCGTCCATATTACACTTGGATCGACGGTGGAAATTTGAAATGTCGAAAGACATATTTTGTCGCAATGGAAAATATTCCTTACTACAAAATGTCGCTTACGACATTTCAAAGTCGAGACATCGACGAAATTATATCGAATTATATTATATCGACGATGGAAATTTGAGATGTCCTAAGAGAATTTCCTTTACGTAAAAATGTCCCTTACGACATTTCAAATTTCCACCATCGATATTTAAATAATCATCCTCTTTAACACGTAACTAAGTGATCTTACTTAATAAGACTAACGACGTTAAGAATTTACGTGATTCTTGCTCAAATATAGGGTTTCAAAAATGGTGAAACACAAATTTACTAATTCACTTTACTCTTGAATAAAAACATACTAACGACTAAATGATTACTGGTCTCTTACCACAGTATGATCTCTTTTAAAATTTTAGAACGGTCACATGCTCCGTGATTTTTTTTCTATCCTCTAAGCTACATGGTCCCAGATTGACAAGCCAGCGCCTGATGACAGCTTTAAGTCGGTCGTTCGGAAACAGTTCGACTTCACTTTCACATGTGTGAGTGGTTTGTCTGAATAAAATGAGCGACATTGGTAACGCCACAAATAATTCGGGATGAAGACAGCGAAAGAAGGTAGACAGATATATGTATTCATCTACCTGGCCTGGAGCGTGTCCGTTCCGAAACATTGGGAAAATAAAAAGAAATCATATGGTGGTAAGAAACCTGTAATTAGTGATAATCATTTAGTGAATAACCATGAAAATCTTGAAATCTATATACATATTACGACTTTTATTTATGATATCGCACCCCTCATGGAAGAATGGCATAAGTAGAGTTACGTCAAACATGTTTATATCTTAAAAATATAACCCACACCCTCTCAAATTCTTGTAACTCTATCTACATAGATAGTGTAGATGTAGATAGAATTACAAGAATTGGGGAGGATGTGGGTTATATTTTTCTGTATCTAATGGAGCAATAAATGTTTTTGACATAACTCCACTTATGCCATTCTTCCATGAGGGATGCGATATGGACAAAAAAAACGGATAACAATCAAATTACGTTGATAAGAGTTAAATATGATATTACAAAGTTCTGTACTAGATTGTAACCTTACGTATTCTGACACATCATTGGAAAGTAACAAGAAAGATTACTGTTCATAATTTACTAATCATTTATCTACTTAATTAAAATACTTATTTAGTAAATACAAAAGCGACATGGATTTGAGTGAATACCTGTGTAAGTACTACGCGAGTTACTGCTCCTTTAAATATTCTGAATCTTGTGTCAAAAATATCTAAACCAGAGTTTTTCCTATATCTTCGTTCTAAAGCCTATTCTTATCAAAGAATTATAAAAGGAAATGTTATACCTATTTCTGATTTATGAAATTCGCAAGTAAAATGTCTTCTTAGGTGCTTGGGGATTACGCCTTATGCAGATATTTATTTCTCTTAACAGATAAGAAGAGTCAATTTCGCCATGAAGAATCTTATGCATGTACCTATATGAGTTACTGTCTTTTACGGAAAATAAGCAAGGAGGTCACTTTAAATTCGACTGTTTCCGTTTTTTGTGCAATTCGCAGAAAAGTTTTAAAATTCAACAGTTCATTCAACTTTGGTAGGAAAATATTTTTAGAATGCACAAATTCATGTTAATAGATATACTTATGAAATACCTACTTAAAACAAAGATACTTTACTGGGGGATTAAAGGAACAAGACGCTTCGTTAACACCATTTTAAAACAAAGGATTAACCCTTATGCAGAGTGTGATAAAGTTAATAAGAATTACCGTTAAACCCATTATTGTAATTATTGTGTCGTGTATTTTGGTGTGCAGGAAGAAATTTCTTATAGAAATAAGCAGTACCTTTTGTTTGTGTTTTCCGTTTGCCAAACGTGATTTGTGTTTTCCTGTACAATAAATAATTAAATAAATAAATAAATAAGAATTTGAAAGTATATGTTAATTAACTCATTCTCTTTAGCGAATTCTTACTAAGTTACACAAAGTGAGACCGTACAAGAAAGTGTATTAAAGTGCTTTTCCACCGGCGAGGCGAGACAAACCGAGGCGAGGCGATTGAAATCTCGCCGACCTATTTCCTTCAAAAATTGCCATCGCGAGCTCGCACGAGCACGCGCGGTCTCGCGCGAGCACTCGCGAGCTCACGCTAGGGAAGTGAAGACACAGTGATGTTCAATTCGTCTAGCGATAAACACGCGGCAAAAGAACCATGTCAAGCAAATTCTTATTATTAAATATGTTAAATGGAAGAAGAATCAGACGAAGATACTGTAAGAAGAAATAATCATGTTGTAATATAAGCTGTTTGTACCCTCTAAGATAAAATAAATAAATAAAAATAAAAAGACCTTTTTCGAAAATATCTTTTTTATTTACCCCAGGGCAAATATTACGAACCAACAAAATACACATAAAAAAGTTTACAACTGGCGCTGGTATGTTTACATTATATTGCAACTATATTGTGTATACATATTTTTGAAAACGATGCAATGTTTTAAAAGTGGTTACATAATTATGATAAAATCACAATCTAATCGTGTACATTTTAATGCAATTATAAATATGTGATATGCATTGTGTAAATATTTACATAAATGACACCAGGGCTACATATTTTTCATTGACTGCAGTTTGTTAATTTTTCTCTGAAATAAAAGTATACCTTTTTTAAAATGGTGTCGTGATTATATATTTTTGAAAACAGGAGATACATGAAAACTTCCATGTATCTCAGGAACTAGTCTAGCTTTTGCCGCTGCTATCACGATCGAGGGCTGTTGATTGGAGTTGCATGGTTGCTTATTGATTTTGCAGTATATTACACAAGCATAAGCTTTTGTAGACGCGTCACAAAACTCATGTAACTCAATGCTTTCGTTCCGGCTACTTCCAAACCATCTTGGAATTTTTATTTGATTGATATCTTCTAGTTCTTTTCTGATTTTATGCCATTCCATGCTCATGTTGTCTGGTAACTGGTCATCCCATTGCACGTCTTCCAGTAGCCATACTTTTTGAAATAGAAGTTTCAGTGTGGTAGTTACGGGAGAGAGCCACCCCAATGGATCGAAAACCTGGGATATTTCAGATAATAGGATTCTCTTGCTTATTGGCTTTGATGATGATGGTTTCAGTATTATTTCAAATGAAAACTGATCACGTTGTGGATTCCATCGGAGCCCTAATGCTTTGGTGGAGTCCTGGTGTTTGAAATCAAATGGCTGCTGCTGATTGCTGCCTGCTGTGCTGACTCCTTGTACTAATTCAACTTCGTTTGATGACCATTTTCGGAGATTGAATCCTCCCGATTTGAGTAAATTAATCAAATCTGCTTGTAATTGCCTAGCAGCCTCAATGCTGTGGCTTCCACTGAGGAGGTCATCCATGTAAAACTCTTCCTCTAGTGCTTTTGCTGCAGAAGGATACTTGAAGCCTTCATCTATTGCCAATTGCTTTAATGTCCTCATGGCGAGAAAGGGTGCTGCCTTAGTGCCATAAGTTACAGTTGTTAGTACGTACTCACGTAACAGTTGATCTGTAGAATCTCTCCAAATGATTTTTTGAAGATGTTGATCCTTTTCGTGAACGAGTATTTGTCTAAACATCTTCTCGATGTCAGCTGTGAAAGCAATCTTATACTGCCTCCACCTTAAAATCAATGATAGTAAATCTGACTGTAAGTTAGGTCCACAGTACATTAAATCATTCAAGCTGCGGCCAGATGACGTAGGCGATGACGCATTGAATACGGCGCGCAATCCCGTTGTAGTGGACTCAGAACGAATTACGCAATGATGTGGCAGGTAGCAACTTGGTGTCTCGTTACTTGTACACTCACACATGTGGCCGAGATTGATATACTCATTCATAAAGTCCCTATAATCCTTTGCTATGTTTGGATTTCTTTTGAGTTTTTTCTCCAACTGAAGAAATTGTGCTACGGCTCGTCGCTTTGATTCTCCAAGTTGTTCCTTGGCATCAGGTTTCATAGGGAGTCGTATGACGTAGCGACCATCTTCTTGGCGGGTCGTTTGCTGTTCGTAAAGCTGCACACATGCGTAGTCTTCTGATGACATATTAAGGGTATTATCGCCAATATCTTCAATAGACCAAAATCTGTGAATGTCTTCCATGTTGTTCAAAACTACGTTGCATTGATATGTTTTCACATTTCCACAAAGTAGCCAACCTAAATGCGTCTGCTGAGCTATAGGTTGTGATAAGTTGTCGCCTTTGATGACACCGCCCAACACGATAAGCGAATAGATGTCAGCTCCGAGGAGCAGGTCTACAGGACGACTGTTGTAAAACTCAGGGTCAGCTAGAGTTATATTTTGTATGTGTGACCAAGACGGTTTCTCAAAAGTTTGGTTTGGTAAATTGTTGATGAGATTTCGCATAATAAATACATCTGAAGTGAAAGTGAAATCTCCATGCAATGCGGACATGGTTATCTCCATGACGCCCTTGCAGTTGTTTTCTCTTGCTCCGAGGCCAAAAACTACACCTTTACAGCGGCGTCGTGGTAAAGCTAACTTTTGAGCAGCATTTTCCGTGATGAGAGAAACCTGAGAGCCTTGATCAATAAGCGCTCTCATGGTGTAACGTGTACCATCTGCGCCTTTAACTGCAATCAGCGCTGTAGCTAATAAAATTTCAGCTGATTGATTTCTAGAAACATGTGCTGTGCTGTGTGATATAACTTGCTCGTTGTTAATTTTCGAAGTCGGCGGTTGCTGTGCCTTTGTAAAAGCGTCATGTAACAAGGTGTTGTGTAACGCTGAGCATTCTCGACACGTTTTTGTAGAAAAACATTTATTGTCGGTATGATCATAAAGACAATTGGTGCAAAGTTTCAATTTATTTGCAGTTTTCAATTTCATGTCGCTTGTTAGCGACAAAAAGTTTTTACAATGAAAAATGCCATGTTTTTTGCTGTTGCAGTGAGGACATGTGATCTTCGTTGACACGTGGAACGCTTTTGCAATCCGATTGTCACCTTTAGGGTTATTCTGATACTGCTGATTGAAATAAGTCTTCTTATTGTTGGATAAAGATGGTACTGCTGACTTCTGCTGTACATGGTCTTGTTTGCGACGTGAGGCTTCTAAAGAAGTGAACTTGTTCTCTAGAAACTCTAGAAACTCGGACATTATAGGGAGGTCTCGAGGGTTTTCAAGCGACTCTATATAGTCCTTGTGCGTATCTGCGTCTAATTTTTGTGTTAGTAGGTGTATGATCAGTGGATCCCAAGTAGATATATCCACACCCAGGTTCTTAATAGCATTCAGACACTCATTGGTAGTGTCATGAATCTTCTTTATGTGAGACGGCGATTGTTGTTGCATCGTCGGTAACGACATCATTATGTTGATATGTGAGCTGAATATTAATTTCGTGTTGTTGTACCTGTGGTTGAGAATATCCCAACAAACTAGGTAATTGTCCGAAGTGATTCGTAAATGTTGTATGAGTTTTTCAGCATCACCCTTGATTTTGCTTTTCAAAAATTGCATCTTCTGTGCGTTAGACATGGAATTATTATTATGAATAGATTCTGTGAATAAATCTTTGAACGACACCCATTTATGATAATCGCCATTAAAAAATGGAATGTCCATTATAGGTGTAGTTTTTTCTTTATACGTTACAGCCCACATTTTGCTATTTAGTGACCGTTTGATGTCATTGTACTGATTTTCGTACGTGTTGAATGTTTCTTCATATTCTTCATTTTCTTCAACGAGCTCGCTGTCTATTTCCCAATGCAATGAGTCTATAGCTGCCCAACGAGCTTCTAAGTTTCTTAAGACATCTTGATATTCCCACTTTTCTGTTAATTTTGTCAAATTTATGTTTGTAAAAGTGCGGGAAATTGCTTTAAAATTGCTCTTCTGCTTGCGTAACATTTCCTCCAATTTGCTAGGAGAGCCCTGATCGCGTCTACTTCGTTGATATTGTTCTTCAGCAAAGAGCTCTGGTAGTGGCTCTTTTGTAGAAGGAGGATAATTGATTACCTTCGGCGTTGTAGGACGTTCGTCGTCTCTTGTTGATGGAGCAGAAATAGAATCAGTGGATGTGCCTGGCTTGTCCACTAATATTTTTTCTTTTAGATATTGCTGAAGGTATGAGCGTACTTCACCGTAGAATTGCTTCGTTTTTTCGTAAGTATTTTTGGTAAAGTATTCGTTGCTGCGATCTTCATATTGGCACAGTTGACTATGATTGCTTCGAAATTCAACCCAGTATGCTTCTAAGGTGTCTAACCTTTTTTTGATGTGTGCTGGCGTCTTGCGGTCGGCGCCATCTTTTTTGAAATTGATCAAAAGCTGCTCAATTGCTCCTATGAGCTGATTTTGAATTGCTAATAAATTTTCCATATTGATTTGCTTACGGAAA
Organism: Hyposmocoma kahamanoa; assembly: GCF_003589595.1. NCBI lineage: Eukaryota > Metazoa > Arthropoda > Insecta > Lepidoptera > Cosmopterigidae > Hyposmocoma > Hyposmocoma kahamanoa. The sequence goes on from NW_020653383.1 coordinate 2,434,866, forward strand.
ATTGATAGTTCAGCGTAATTGTAAACTTCACGTGGTATGTGCGCCTTCTCAATCTAGCCGGTGAGACCCGCTTGTGGGAGGCCGGCTAAACCGATTCGCTACCAACGCAAAGAAATACAAATTAACACTGAAATGGCTGCTGTAGTGAGCCTGCTTGTAGCGAGAACTGTCGTGCTCTCACGTGGTTGATAGCTGCAGTGCTGATTCGATGAAACTCACACGCCGAATTTCGACGTCACGAAGGCTCGAAGGACCATTAAGATGTACGGTGCTCCATACACTTATAAATGATAGTATTATAACTGTTAAGAATGTTTATTAGTTTTGATTTACAACTAATAAAGATACATTTGATACATATGAGTACACTGCGCGATGGCTGATTGTGAACTAAATATAAATTATAACTAAATGTCGCATGAATACGTAAAATGCCGCATAAACACAATGTACGATATTGCACCGTACAACTATGGTGTCGAATTTCCCCGTACTGTCCAATTTTAAAAAATCACACTGTACAAGTCTTATCATGTTTAAAAGAGCGTTTGTGTCTGTGGGTTGTGGAGACTTTTTGATGATTTGCTTTGTTTACAAACGTCACATCATTTTGACAGCTCAAACTGGGTGAAGTCCTTTAAGGTAAAGTCACAGAGAAGGTGGCGTTTGGTCACCCAACATGATCTTATGACATTTGGAAGGTTGCCATATTAGAAAAGGGGGGAAGAATGCTAAACGGGAGCGCATCGCCTGGAAAGTCTTATTAGTCTTAACGACTTGGAAAGTATACAATAGTGTCGTTACCTCTACGAATTCGCAACGTGATATTTAAAATCCGTTTTAGTTCAATTTGTCTTTTGGACATTCGAATTCTTAATGGGAAAAGTTAATAAATGATTTAATTGCAATCACCCGTAATTGATAATGGAGGATGTTTCCGGCAGCGAGTCCCTGGTATACTCTAACATGTATATATGAACGTCCCACTATTTAAAATCGGTCTCCTCTCAGGGGACGGCCTAAGAATTATGGCCTAAACCTAATTCTAGGTTAGAAGAATTAGTTAGAAGAACAATCATTCTTAGCTCAATATCCGACGGCTAGGATTTCAGAGATTACTGTGCACTTTTGCATTACCGATGGGTAAGTTTTAACACTATGTTTTTATTACCGTAAAGGTCATCATTTAAGTTATTATTAAGTAGTAGTTATTTATTTAGTGAAAAATGTACATCATTACAATGCTAAACTAAAGAACTTAAATAAATTAGCTGTGGAATGTACTCTTCTAATAGATGAAGCTACTGCAATCGAACTAGATAGTCTTGTATTACATGTAGTGCAAAAAAGTACAATGCAAAGTACGAGCCATTTGTAGAAGGAAAGTGATCAACACTTAATTGAGGTCTTAGTTTGAGTGATTGAGATGTACAAATAACTAATAATTAATAAATTAAGACTTGCCAAATTTTGCTTTGGTTACTTTAGATTGCCTGTTTGTTAGTATGTTTTGGAGATTGATGATAACGACTATTTTGAGATAGTGTTGTTCTTGTAAGCAGACATAATAATATTATCGAGATTCTGTTATCAAAGTAATTCACTACAAGGTTTTTATTTTTATTATTATTATTTTTTTTTTAAGTTTACCTACAAATGAAAAAAGAAAGAAAGATTGGGTGGAAATTATAGGATTGCCGAACATAAACATTGGATCAATTATCACCTTCGTTTGTTCGCTACATTTTGAAGAGTCAAATTTTAATAGAACTTTGAATAACAATAATAATAATAATAATAATAACGCACACACTCAACATAGCCCCGCACTAGGGAAACCCTATATCGCGGGTGTCATGGACACACAGATAGACAACCACAAATTACACCCAAACTCACGAGAGAAATAAATGTAGGCCACACAAATATTTCTTCTGGCCCGGGAATCGAACCTGGGACCTCTGAATGGAAGTCCGGCATGGTAACCGTTCGGCCACTGAGGCAGTTAATATATAATAGTAAATAAATGTAACTAAATTACATGATAATGCAATTCCATCGTCGTATGTATCGGTAAGTAATTTTATATTTAATTTTGAGTAAACAAGAGACATTGCTACGCATTCTCAGTTCCTTAAAACCATCCAGTCGTTCCCGATTTTTCCCCAGTGACAACTCTAACATTATACAATATATAATGGATGCACTGACGTAATAATTATAGGCGCCCAATAATAAATAACAGCAGCTGCAATAACTTGTACGTCATCCATATAGTTTCAATGTAAATGATACGTGTGGGCAGCTACACAAGCACTCACCTACAATGGCCGTTTGTAATGGTCTTACTGCCTCTATCATAAGTAACGTAACATGCTTTTTGTCCAAATTTAGTTATTAACATATCTGGGATCAGCAAAACAAAATCTACAACCCCCTCTAATCAGTTTTTTAAATCTTATTTAGTTTGTTTCATTGTTGAGCAAAATAAGCGTAATTAAAATTTTTTTTAGGTCACAATAAAACTTAAGGTGCCAAAGTTACCGAAATGCAAATGCATTAGTTATGACAAGGAGAGTAGTATAAATATCAGAGCAACGGAGTTCACCCTGTTCACGCTCAAGCCGGAAACAATTTAGAAAAACTCATTTCCCAAATTGGCCCTTCATGGAATTTTCGTCGATGTTTATTGGTTGTGTAGGTGCGACGGAGCAAAATAGTTTCCGTATTTATTATTTGCGTTTTGCACTGTTTACTTAAAACAATAAGAGAGTTAAGTAGCACAAGAGCTTGTCAAAGAGTTCATCCAGGGAAGTGTACTAACCTTACCCACTTCAGCCGCCAAGCAATAATGTGCCGGTGTTTCGGTTTTGAAGGGTAAGAGTGCTGGTAATATTACAGGCACATGAGACTTGTCACTGCGTGTACTATAGACGCTAAGATGCTATATAATATAGTGGATTCCGGACTTAGGAACAGACTAAACTAATTATGTAAGCTTTATAACGTTTTTGTTGCAATGTTATTATGAGGGTGACGTGTTCATAGGAACAAAACTCTCTTCAAACCTTAGACTAATGGAAAAATATAAAGGAAAGGAGCTGCCCTATCTACGGAATAAACGTGCCTACGTAAACCAAAAATGTCCACCACAAATGGTGGATTTAGTGTTGTACCATAATCATAGAAAAGTCAATATCGTTCATACATGCAAATGTATGGCTTGAATGTTGAAACTGTTTTTTATGTTCGCAAATTTGTATAGTATATTGTAATGAAAGTATGATTAATACTAGGCTATTATTACTAGGCAAGTAATGAGCCATTTTAATCAAAATTAAATATAAAGTTATTTACCAATAAATGTTACGATGGAATTGCATTATCATGTAATCTAGTTACATTGAATGTTCTATTAAAATTTGACTCTTCAAAATGGAGCGAACAAACGAAAGTGATATTGGATCCAATGTTTATGTTCCTATAATTTCCAACCATTCTTTCTTTCTTTTTTCATTTCTAGGTAAACTTTAAAATAATAATAATAGTAATGAAAAAATAAAAACTTCGTAGTGAATTGTTTTAATAACAGTATTTCGATATGTCTGCTAACAAGAACAACACTATCTCAAAATAATCGTTATCAACACTCTTCAAAATATAATTAACAAACAGGCAATGTAAAGTAACCAAAGTGTAGAATCGTTAGTAGTGGTTCCGCGGAATGATACTCACAAAAATTACTATTCACAGTTTATTCGTTCACGGAAACAACACAGAGATTACACAAGCACAGAAGGAAGATAAAAGAGTTTAAAGCAGAAGGAACATATAGGAAATATAGAACACAAATTACATCGGTTAGCAATAGCTCGCAAAAATAAGCGGGGTAGCCGAGATTACTGAGCATACGACACGCATTCCACTCGAAAGCAAAGAAGCGACTCTTCTACGTCATGCCACTGCCGCGCTCGGCTCCGGCCCTTGCTATTGTTCGCGGCAACCGGTCCATCATACTGCCGGCCGGTGGACGCGCACAAATATCTAATAACAAAACACAAAGCGCTTGTCCGTCTGTATACTATATCTATTACACATATTTTATATTTTACTTTACACATTTATAGTATTACATATATATTATATTTATAATTATGTATTATATGAAGCTACATAAATTATGTATCTTACACATTAAACAGCAATGTTTTAATGGCATGTATATAAATATAAACAGTAAGTAGAAATAGGCACTTATGTAATTAAGGATAATATAATTCTATTTATCAAAATTAATGTACTTACCCTACAAAAACAAAATTCGGCAAGACTTATGAATAAACTACTTAAATGAGTCTAATTACATGAGATATTTGGGTTATTGTATGATTTATAGACAAAAAAATAGCACACACATATGTAATGTAACATGCGGTTGATTTCCGCCTTTTTTACTGTCGCACCCCTTAATGCTGCAGCGATGCATTATAATCAATACTTAATCGTTCTCACTGTTAATATTTTTATCCAAATTTATTACAATTCATGTGAATAATTCAATAAAACATTTGGCTAAACATTGGTTTTGACATTTCATGTACTTCCCTTTGACAACCGGATACGGATGGTACTCCAAAAATGGTAAAATGAGGACAGTTGGCATTTAAGATGACGTTCATATGACATAAATCAAATGTTTGTCAATAAAATGTTTATGTTTTCAACGTCTAAATGCATCATATATCAATATAACATGTCCTTTGGTTTCCATAGTCTAAGATAATTACGGAACTACGGAGGCATGCATATATCAAAAGTTAAATAAATGGTTCGACTGAGTATAGTACGGTTTTTAATTGCCTAAACTTGTTGCTGGAAGGGTGTGTGTAATTCGTTGCTTCCAGGGAACATATTGTGTACGATATTTCAGTTGTTTAGGCCTTTAGAAAAGCTTACCTAAGTCATCAAAGTAAGAGGTGGTGTATTGTATACGGAAAATCATATAAATAGCCATACGCACCCGAGACCTCCTCGTGAAGCATCCACGATGCAAATCCGTTGAGCCACTGAGGTCATTGTCAAAAAGCAGATACATTTACTATATTGGACTCTCTTTATTTGACACAATATATTACGCTTTGAAGTTCACGGTTCTAATTACGTTTCGCCGAAATTTAATGTTACGAATAAAATTTACATTAGTAACTATGTGCCATAAATAATTGAGTAGAACCCGTAGTAATCAAGAAAATGTATCTTATCTATCTTAAATCTTATAAGTGATATAAATTACGTGTATAGGAATCTTAATAATATTTATATATTCAGGTATTACTTTACTGCAATCTATATTGATAAAAATGAAACTAATTACTCTATTATTCCACGAACTTACTAAGAGCGCTGTCGACGCTGCCGATGCGTTGCGTTTCAATGCACCGAATGCTACCCTAGCAATATTAGGTCGCAACGTAACGCCGCTTACTTAAGCACCGCAACACCCGTCCCCACTTCGCCTCCTGGCCTCTAGTCCGATGTGACTGAAGTCACCGCGTGCCGTTTCAACGCACCATGTGGTATGTAGTTCTTTCTAATTTATATTATGTCACCGCTCAGGTACCGTCGACGGCATCGTGTGGCATTGCTCATGAATGTTTTTGACGCAATAAATTTTTCCACCGTCACGAGGCATAAAATAAATAACACAAACGCAACCACCACGAAAAATACCCCCAATACGCGTTTCACCTTTCTACGAGGTATCATTAGGAGATCTTGACTGTTCGACCGACCCTCGATTGAAGAAAAAATATAATGGCTAGAAAAAATATTCGACACAAGAGCACCTCCTTTTTTTAGCACGTCTAACCTTCACAGAGTTCGCGGGGTAATGAAGTAATGTACTTCCATTTTTATTAACCCAATAATGAAATTCTACTTGCTTTTACATTAAGTTGGGAAACAAATAGGTATAGGAAATGAAACTATTTTTCCGGATTTAAATAGCGTATATTTGTTTTTTCAAACAAACAGACGTTTCGGGCCCTTTACAGGTCCCATGGTCACGGTTGACTGATTTAAATCCGGAAAAATAGTTCCATTTCCTATATCCCAGTCAACCGTGACCATGGGACCTGTAAAGGGCCCGAAACATCGGTTTGTTTGAAAAAACAAATATACGCGATTTAAATCCGGAAAAATAGTTTCATTTCCTATGTGTAACAATCGCGAAAACCTAAGAACTCGATAAACAAATAGGTACATAATTAATATTGATCATCTGTACCTGCCCCTATGGGAAAAGGCTCGTAGTGTGTAGATATACGTCTATTTCTCAATAGTAATAATCCTTTTAATCAACTACATATTGTCGATGTTTTGTAGAAAGGGCATATGCGACATTTCGTAGATTTTTCAGGGGAGCATGTTTTAAATTAAAACATCGTGTCAATATTAAAACTTAAACCTTATAAAGATTGAATCTTAAAACCAGACGTAAATATTTTAAAATAGTCGATAAAACCTAAAACATGCTGCTTCAAAACACCTACGACTAGGCTACAGTCGTCCTAGAAAGTATTTTCGTTTTGTAGGGTCCGATTTCAGTGTCAGCTTATCATAATAAAATTGAGAGGCATTTCGGCCAAATTGCCATACTACATACCCAAACCTAAAAGTTTCAAACTGGGACCGCAAACGATTATCGAAATGCCGACTTTTACTCTTTATATTTTTTCATTAAAGGAACTGCTCAAAAAAATACTCTTAGAAAGAAATACGGTAAAAGGCACTCTAAAATAGGGTAATTAATTTACTTTACTTTACATTGATACATCTTTTGTTCTTTTGTCTATACAAGTAATAATTAAATAACAACATTTTCATTAACTTAACAAATGTAGGCAGAGTTTACTCTTTAAATGCGTATGTATCGCACTGCTATTACAATAGTGTTGTAACTCAAAATATGTGAAATTTAATATTATATCATTACTGAACGTAAAATTTCATTCTCTACACGTCAAAAAAACCGTCGTTAGAATATTGTAAGAAATAATCAAAAGATATCCACTTAACTCAAAATGATTAACAATTTATGTGAGTTAGTTCTGGCCAAAGTAATCCTTATTCAAAAATATTCGTCGTCGTCGTCGTCGTCGTCGTCGTCGTCGTCGTTGTCGTTGTCGTTGTCGGTGTCGTTGTCGTTGTTTTGTTGTTGTTGTTGTTATTATTATTACTATTTTCGTATTTATTTTAAACTCTCGCCTCTCCCAAGGCCTAAACAATTAATTTTGAATTTTTAAATGGGAGAGGCGGTATTTCCCGGCAATTATTATTATTATTATTATTATTTACTGAACAACACTATCTCAAAATAATCGCTCATCAAAATATACTAACAAACAGGCAATCTAAAGTAACCAAAGCAAAATTCGGCAAGACTTATGAATAAACTACTTAACCGAGTCTAATTACATGAGATATTTGGGCTATTGTATGATTTATAGGCAGAAAAATAACACATGCTGGTGTAATGTAACATGTTAATGCTGTAGCGACGCATTTTTATCATACTTAATTGTTCTCGCTGTCAATATTTTTGTCCATTTCATTGCAATTCATGCGAATAATTCACTAAAACATTTGGCCAAACATTGGTTTTCACATTTGATGTTATGTGATATTACTTCCCTTTGACAACCGGAAACGGTTATGAAATGGTACTACAAAAATGGCAAAATGAGGACAGTTGGCATTTACAATGACGTTACGTATTTTCGATTCCCGTGTTTGACATAAATCAATGTAGTGCTATCTCTTTTGGCTTACGACGACACGCAGTAGTTAAACAAAGACAATAACATTTTTATGTTTTCAATGTCTAAATGCATCATATACATAACGTCTGATTTAAATATGTCAATATAACATGTCCTTTGGTTTCCATAGTCTAAGTTCCGAATTTACAACGTAACTATCAAGACTCAGCTTGTTTTATTTATTTTTCTTCTTGAAAATGCGGAAAAATAATTAAAAACAATGTAAATTTAATAGATTTTATTATTGCATACTTTTCTTTTTTTAACAGTTAATATTCCCTGAATGTAAATAAAATTAAGTACTTAAACATTATACTACGATAGGACGATTCGAACATCGAAAAAGAAAGAGATGGCATTATGTGGTTCATGTAGCGTTATTTCTTTCCTATTTTTAATAAGGAATAGACTATATTATTATTGGAAAATCATTCGTTCTTTCATCACTTTAGCAATAATATATTACTTGGTTGACAGGTTTGTCAGGCGAATATGAGTAATATACATAAATTTATATAAGTAAGTTTATATAATATATATAAACTTACTTTATGCTTACACTGATATAAGATTGTTTTTGGAAAGGTTATGGTAGGCCCCCAAGTGACGGGATGAACAAGTCGTGCGCCTAGTAGTAAGCGTGACGTCTGTCTTTAACAGTTGCAATGCCATTTAGAGTTTTAAATAGCAAAGATCCGGGGGACACTACCACTGCGTCCGTCTCCCTGAGACATAAGTTGACAAGTCTCATGTGCCTGTAATTTCACCAGCACCCTTACCTTTCAAACCCGGAACGCAGTAATGCTCACGTTAACTACTGCTTGGCGGCAAAAATAGGTAAGGTGTCAGTATTTCCCTGGATGAACTCTTTCATAAGGAGCTCTGCAGCTGCTAAAACGAAATTTCACAAGAATAAGTGTAACTAGTTACACGGTCTC
>NW_020653383.1:2453623-2505263 GCF_003589595.1 Hyposmocoma kahamanoa
TCCGCACTTATATCAAAAATAACTATTCTCACACATGTCACACAACCGTAGTTTTTATTTTTAATTCATAGACAAACTAGAATCGGCCCCAACTGTCATATCGTTCGATATCAAATAACGTGTGAAATTGTCAAAATTGTTTGTTATTGACATTTTGAATAAAACTTCATCTCGACTGATATTAGAATTGATGTCCAATCAAATTGTTTTGTTTTTCAGAGATATTCGAAATTTGAATGTAATATAACATCGAATTCGATGTTTTCATGAAGCAATAATAACATGTTCACAGATAAGAAAATTGTTCTAACAAAACAGTTTACCTTTATGGTGGTCGCACAGTATAGAGAGTTTATGATGTATGTATAGATAAACGTATTTTTTATATTAACTTAATTCAAAAAATCACAAGGAAATAATCTTAATAATAGTACTAAAAACCGACCTCAAAAGTCATTCATCCTCTAATTTGCCACATCACACAATACAATCGAATTAAGAACCTCCACCTTTTTTGAAGTGGTTTAAAAAAAATAATACCATTTCCATCTTGACTATAATATTTTTAAAAGCTTAAATGCAAATATCATTTAATTAAATTGAGCAAAAGCTAATAATAACAAGCCAACAAAATAAACTGTCTACGGGCCCAGCGCTACTGATGTTTACCTGTTGGATTGATTGTCTGTACGACAGAAGATGAAAATTTATTACAGCCTTAGTTGAGACAAAATAGGATAAATAGGAGCTTTAAGGTCCGTCAACAGGTGAATTTAGGCGTTAAATTTATCAATAGGGTCGAAGTTATGTTGGGGAAACATGTGCTTATAATTGAGTTGCATTATAGTAAAAATAATATGAAACTATTCGTATATATAATATAAAAATCTTTGACCGCAATGATCAATTTACACACAGTTTTACAGAACATAAAATCACTGAAGCGAGTTAAAAGTAGGTCGCTGCCATAGCTGTTTTTATAAATGTACAGATTGTATTAAATCGAATAGATACCTTTCGTAGGGGAAAACAGTAACACACTGGCCTAGACACAAAGGAAGGGTCGAAATTTATTTGATGGCATCTTAACACAGCCACCGAGTAAATAGTATACAACTTTACTTCGCTAGATAGCTTTAATTAAGCTATCTGTCTGTAAAAGTTCGTGCAAGCAAGTACCACCTTACCTATTTTTGCCGCCAAGCAGTAATGTCAGCATTAGTGCGTTCCGGTTTTGAATAAAAAATTATAAATTTATTATCAATTGTGAGTACGAATAGAAAATTAAAAGAAAGTCATTGGCAAGAAATTATGAAAGAATATTAGTACAGTGAAGCTCCTTATGAAAGAGTTCATCCAGGGAACTACTGCCACCTTACCTAGCTCTACCGCCAAGCTGTGATGTGAGCTGCTGCTGCGTTCCGATTTTGAAAGGGGCTAGTGAAATTAGAGGCACTCATCAACTTATATCTCAGGTTGACGACGGGCGCAGTGGCAGTGCCCTACAGATCTTTGCGATATACAGCTCTGAGTGGCACTGCAACTGTAGTCGATAGGCGTGTCACTTGATGTTATAAAAAAAATATGTTCTGTCTATTTATTCTACTGATAATTTCCAATTCATCATCTGATGACAATTTCGGTTCACTTTGACTTTTGTTTGCAGATTTCTCCGGGTGCGGGTGTAATCCCGGCTCTTGTGGCTAAGAGTTCTATTTGCTACGATCCTCTTATTTACGTCGGAATGAATACTCAAGTAAGTTTAAATATTGGCAGTATTATTAATGCCGAGTACAGGAGAATAGTCAGATATTGTACTCACAGTTATATATTTGGATGCACTTTACTCTATCTTCAGAGTGTTTTAGTTTGCAGTTTTGTAATAAGGTTGAAGATATATATACATTTTTCAATATGATTTCTTTTTGTTGCTTGTGCCAAAGTCCTGGATTCATTAGAAATTGCCTGAATGTATCGTCATCGTAAAAAAAACACAACACACCCAATAAATATGTCAATATTAATAATCAATAACGCAGGCACTCATAGCCCGCACTAGGGAAACCCTGTGTCGTGTGTGCCAGGAAAATACAAATAGACAACCACAAATTAGAACCAAACTCACGAAAAAGTAAATGCAGGCCATACAAATATTTCTCCCGGGAATCGAACCCGGGACCTCCGTGTGGCAGACCAGCATGGTCGACGTTCGGCTACGGAGATACATAAACATATCTGTGTTTATGTATTAATATGGTTTTTGTTTTTCTGAAAATGGAATACAATAAAACCAGTGCGGTTTGGATAAATTTCCGGCTCTACATTCTAGTCGAGATGTCTCGGCAAGAATATTTGCTATTTGACGGAAACGAGCCTCTACATTCTCGCATGGAACAGTTGTACATAGACGCATTACAAGGTGGAGACTAAGAATCCTTTGATCTTTTGACATTTACCGACAAAATATGGGGACAACACGAGCATAGACGAATACTTTCTCTATTCTCTCGAATACGTCTACTTTCGAGTAGTTTTGCCGAGAATGTGATGTGATACCTTATTCCAAACACCTGTGCAACTTATTGTTTCAGTTTCGACAATCAATAAAACGTATTTTCGGAATACACTCGAGGGGAAGGAACTCACAAACTGATCGACGGTACAACGTCACGGTTACTTCGCCAGCACACAAAATGACCAGCGTCAACGACCTTTCCAAGTACAACCCTGATAGCGCCAGCAACGCCAAAAGACGGGATAAGAAAATTTCTATTTGCGATGAAACATCTGAAATACACAATGAAGTCCAACGACCTATGAAAAATATGGAATTGTGCACAATAGTAGAGAATAAAATTGGATCTGACGCTGAAAGATCGGGTGAAACCATTTTTGACGAAGATAGTAGCAATGACTCTAACAAGAAATATTCGAATTCAAAATTACCAAGCGAACAGTGTCCTATACTGACTATGGTCGATTCGGAATGTACTCACTTTATGAAAGACATGCAACGAAATGACAACGAAATTGACAACGACGATATTTTGAACATCTACGGTAACCAAGCATACGAAGAACATTCGACAGATGTGTTAATTGGTACAGATGAAAAAAGATCTAGGATGAGACATAGCTATTCTTTGGACTTAATAGAGGTTCCTAAAGATAATAAAAGGAGGAAACTATCTGTTGAAACGAAACATGAGACTGTAATTAGAACAAAAGGGATTGTAGATAATATTATTGAGCTGTGATACCTTATTCTAAGTCTATAAATGATAGAGTTATTGATTGCTTTTTCAGTGAAATTTTCTCACCCCAGTGCAAGCGTAGCAATATCCTCAAAAGGCTCGGATACATGCAGCGCCTAAGGCCGACGCCATTTGTGTTCTTTTTCGTGAACGTGCCCTCATATTGTATCTTTATTCTGGATGAAAAGTATTAGAAAGAAAGAAAAACGTTTATTTTTTTATTATTTATGACATACATAGCTTATAATAAGTAAATACATAAAGCTGTGTCGCATAAACCTATTAAAAGTTAATTAAATTTTTTATTGAATTGATATTCAATTATTTTTTGTGAAATTACTCCACTAGTTTGTTATAATTATTAATATAAAGATTTCTCATAGATGGCGCTACGACTAAAAAGTCGTTGAAAGACCAAGTACAAAGACACGACTCAAGCACATAGAAGAATTCGTGAGGTCCGTTGGTTCGTTCCGTGGCTTAGTTGGTATAGCGTCTGACACGGTATGCAAGAAGACGTCTGTTCGAATCCGACCGGATCGAAGGAATTTTTTCTGAGTGTTTTTTCTGAGTGTTCGATCTTTGTATTAATAACTATTAAAAGTTTTTCATTAAATTGAACTGAAAAATTAATTATTCATTAAATTGAGTCACTATGCACAATTAAATCTACACTTAGCAAATAACAAATGCAAATCACCCAGTGTGACTATTAGTAAGTGCGTATAGTGGCGCAAAAGAAGAAAAGGATACAACTCAGCAATATGTTCATCTCGTGGGAGACAGACGCTGATTTCAGTCGTTCCTTTTCAGCGTCGGCTGAGTCTTGCGGAAATGGTATATACTGTGTGTATTCTCTGTTTTATGCTACACTACACATTTACGATACACGTGCGATACATGTACACATTATTTTATAAAAGCTACAAGTAAATACACACAAATATAAATAAGTTAGAAGGCAAGAGATAGGAACATCCGGTATCAGAGCATACACTGGTTTTCTATCAACAGATTTTTTTATACGTTTTTTAAATGTATCATGTTTTATGGAATAGCGTTACCAATATAGTAATTATATATATATATATATATATATAGTAATAATATAAGTATAATTTACATAATTATATATAATATTTACACCACTACTTAAATCATAACATTCTGAATCGTAACGTAATGTATACAACTTTTTCCGCCAACATTATAACAATTACATTTTAATTTTTAAGTTTATGAATGTCACGATGTTTGACCACCATGATATTCAATTATTTTTGTGAAATTACTCCACTAGTTTGTAATAATTATTATTACAAAGATCGATGTTTATATTAATAATTACATTTTAATTAACATTTTTTTTATTCGTTTAATATAGTAATATAATTCCTTGTAGGTATATAAGACTTTTCGATTCTTTGCGGCGTTGTAGTGTTCCCATACAACGGCTTGGAAAGTACCAGTAATACCCGGTGACCGGGTTGCTCTTCATATTATAATAGACGTACTCAGAACCAATTATTTGAGAAAATTATCTATGAAGTAAAAAATTAACTTTCTAATTTGCCCACAAATATGAACGACGAAGTATTATCGAATTCTCCTACTTATTATCTAAATGAAGATCACCTTGCTGAGACAACGATCATGACTAATTTATAACTACCTATAAACTGTTTCGCTGCCGTTTCAAACAGCGTGATAGCAACGAACTAGTCGCTGGAGGAATGTTTAAATTTGTTACTAAATGGGATATATTAGTAGCATTAGATGTAGATAATATTTTATAATAAGATCAAATAAATATTTCGTAATGATGGTACATATCTCAAAGCTCACTTTGATTGATATAAATGATATGCATGCAAACTTTGGGCTGATAGATTCCAAAAAACGTAAAAAACGTGTGCTGGCATCAGCACACGGTTTTTACGAAACGTATATTTACGCAGGGGTGGATTCACAACCCATCTTTTTTTGGCGAAATCTTTTAAATTTCATCTCTGAACAGAGAAATGTAGGCAACATATTTCTGTTTAGTAAAACGCAAGCGCAGGCCGCTTAGTTTCAAACTTTCAACAATTACTTTCGAGAGACTCAGAGGGAGTGCGAGGCATTTACTGCTTCGTGGGATGATTGTTCACTAGCAACAACATTCACAGCAGGTCAGCTCAAACATCAGGTAAGTATTTGAAAGGAATTATATGTCCTTCATTATATCCTTAAAATGCAAGCGTGCTGAATAAATATCCTTTTCAGAGAAACGCGCGCTGGTAAAATTTGCGTATGTCCCACTAACAATCGCCTAAAAATTTAGCTTACAAGTTGATTTATTTGAAAGAAATTCTAAATAACATCAGATGTCATAGATAAAAAGCGCCTATAATAATAATTATTATATAATGATTATATTAATACAAATAAAATACAGCATTGTACGGAAATTTCAAAATTATAGATAAATTACATACACAAGTATCTTTTATACATGCTATTTAATTTTTAAATAAAACATTTCATTTAATCAACGTGTATAGAATACCCTAACTACCTCCGGAACTGGACACAAAAGAGGACCCTTCCAACGCGTACTATACCTAGTCGATGCCAGTCGTCCTTTCTTACGTTTCGCTTTTGCACGCCAATTGAATCAAATAACGTACGTACCTTTTTCCTTGCTAAATGCTCCTAAAGTCTTTGGAAGTCTAGGAATAATAGAGGTTTTTTAATCTCTTAATGAAAGGCCGTAGTCAAGGAGCAAAGGCCTCCCTTGAGCAAGTGCAGAGTCTAATAGGTCCGTGAAATTTCACCTGTTTTGTTATACCCTGAGAGCATTTAAAGTCTCGTATTTGCTAAAACTTCCGCGTTTGTAAGCGACAAGATCTGCCTATGGTGGAACAAGAATTTTACAACATTCCCAAATATACTTTTCTCCGTCCAACTTCTTTCTTTCAATAGATTCGTCAGGGCAGGTTTGGGTAAAGCAGCTCAAAATGGGCAACCCGTGCACCGTTGTGTCCCCGACGGTATCTCCAACAAGGTACTCAAATAAGTCTCTGCACCCCTCATCTGTCCCCTCGCTCCTCACCTGTCGCTCTAACAAACTGCATCTTTCAGCTCGGGAAACCCACCCCTGACCCCTCCAACTACTGCCCCATCTCCCTGCTTAATAACTGGGGATACTCTATGAGCGCATTTTCTACGCCCGTCTCAAAGACACGTCTTGTCCCGCAGTCTCTTCCCCAACGAACATTTCGGCTTTAGGCACTCTATAGGGGTACTTATTCAAGATAGACTCCAAATGTAACAGAAATCAAAATCCACCTATAAGTTTTCAACATTCCCCGTCGATACAACTACGTAGCTGATCGACTATCGAGATTGCCAACAACATAACATCTGCGCAAGCATGTAATAAATTTTTGAGTGTATCGGCATGCTACATATGTAAATTCTTGTATCCAGTTTCATCTTGCGTTTCAACAGTTGAGTATTGAGAATGCTGTCAATCAAAACTCTTGCAACACAACTTGGCACTAGAGGTGTTTTTAAAACAGGTGATTCCCACTATTACCCTCATGGAAACTTGGACAGATGATATTTCTTTATAAGAATTTGTGAATGTTGACTTTACGCTCATGTAGCCTGTGTAAGAGTGTGATTGGGTACTAGTTACTAGCGAAGGGCGAGTCGAGTTATTTAACTTGGTTAACTCGAGTCATTCCCACAACGAGTCAACTCGAGTTACTTTTTTATGAACTCGAGCTAACTCGGTTCGGCACCCGCCCCGCCTAGCCGTATTCCTCATTCATACAGAGCAATGCGCAACGGCTACTCGTTCGGTGACCTTCGGAGCACGCTCGAGTCGCGAGGGATGGGCAACTCCCAGAACGAGTCAACTCGAACTACTTTTTGTGAGCTAGCTCGGTGCAGTTCCCGCCGACTCAAGTACTTCATTCAAACAACATTCGGCTATCCGCTCTCACTCGAGTTACTTGAGTTGAAAAAAATACAACTCGTCCCATCGCTACTAGTCACACGTCATATCCAACATTTCACAGATTTGTGTCGTAAACATAAACTAGCATACGGTTTTATTGGTTCGCATAAATGTGTAATATCTTCCAATAATAATAATCATAATACAAACCTTAAAAGAAATATCTTTGCAATCGTCTCTCAAATATAAACATCCTATTTAGGATATAAAATTATTCACTAATTACCTTATACCTCACAGTCCGCATAGCGATTCCCTTTTTGAAGTCTCAAAAGAATGGCAGACCTTCAGCGATTGTCTTCCGGATGTAGGGTATACTATTTAACTCTTTTGAGAGTTAATAGCCCTAGTATGTCTGTCAATGGTAAGTCCATTGTGTTCTGACATGAATTTGGGTCAAAAATAAGCGTTGTAGACAATTTGGATGGCGTTGTTGAAACGTGATCGAAAACAAACATTTGTCCGGTACACTGAGTTATGAAATTAATGGAAAGTTCGTCCAACATCGAAGACAGATTGCGTACCATTTTATTAGCACGTGAAAGGCTTGATACCCATACTATTATTGGAGCTGGATTTAAAGGGCGAGCACGGATGTAGTAATCGATAAATATATGAAAAAAGGTTGATTTGTGAAACAATCATAGTCTCATGCATGCTTAGAATGCAATATTACAGATTTAAATGGCAATGTTGCCTAATAATAAAATTATTATTAAATATAATCTTATTCTTATTAAGCCTTTTTAACCCTGCCCGCTGACGGAAGACAAAATTATTTTGTTATATTCTCCTGTCTCAATATGCGAGACTCACTTTATATTTCAATATACCAAGTCAACTATTAACGATATATAACGATAGCTTTTATATAAACTTTTACTTATTACTGGAAACTATTTTCGAATTGGCTGCCTTAGCATATAATAGCAATTCGCAAAAGTTTAAAAATCCAAAACTGAAAGGCAAAGATGGCGCCTAAGCCTTGCCACCTTGCGCATCACATGGATCTGAGCCTGTGTAAGACGCTTTGACTCTTTAGTGGGGTGAGAAAATCGAATCGGAAAGGATAGTATTCAATGCCTCTCCCTTTTACAGGCTAAAAATAAGGTATGTACGCTCAATAACAATTTTATTTTTAGGTGAAATTGCCATTTTGAATTCTTTGATCGTGGCGCCAAATCTGATCAGGATAGCTTCAAGCTTATCTTTATAATGTGGAAATTGGAACAAATGTTAATTTGTAATAATGAAATAGTAATAGTGTTAGTTGAACGTGAGTTATATGAACATAGTTATTATGAAAATAGTTTGTAAGATTTGTCTTTTAATAGATTTTCATTGGGTAAAGTAAAATGCGATAAGTGTGAAACACATCAATTGCAAGTTCTTTTCAATATTTACGTGTTTAGAATAAGGTTTTTACTAGCAAGTACCATTTATGTTAGTATATAAGGTTAAGTGACACGCCTCTCCACAGCAGTTGCAGTGCCACTCAGAGCTTTATAAATCTCAAAGATATGGGGGGGACACTGTCATTGCGCCCGTCATACTGAAACTAAGTTGATAAGTTCCATGTGCCTGTAATTTCGCCAGCACCCTTACCCTTCAAAACCGGAACGCAATGCTCACACTACTGCTTGGCGGCAGAAGTACGTAAGGTAGCAGTACTTCCCTGGACGAACTCTTTCACAAGGAGCTCTACTAATTGTAGATGACAAGGATATTGTTAGTTCTGTCAATCAAGCCATTATTCGATGTCAATTATTTGCAAAGCAAGTGATTAAAATTTGTAATTAGAATTTAATAACAATTACGTAAACATTTTTTATACTTTAGTATAAATAAATTATGTGAAATCAAGGCAAGACTCGCGGTATAGTAAATATGGCGAACTTAAAGCACTTTTGCACAGGAGATTGTGGACATGGTCACAGATTACTTAATAGTTACTAGCATGGTACTTACCTGCCTACAACAACCGCAGAGACCACGGAAAGAATGATCAAATTCACCTAAAACCATGTTTGAGATAATACGGCAATCTAGTACATTAAACGCTGAGCGTATTCAAAGTCAAAGTCAAATAATAATTTATTCCATAGGTTTTTTTTTGACCTCCCTGAGAAGAACGAGCAAGAAACTCTAGGGATTGCTATTTTAATTTGAAGGCTCTATTTACTCTGAAGGCTAATAGGGTTCACTGTTCTAAAAAATTTGCTTTCACTTATTATTTTTTTAGATGAATTTACGTTACACGCATTTATTTCAGTGTTGAATTTATTTCATTTAATCATATGTATTTGCGCGTGTCTTTTTCACTAATACTGAACTTTCCTGAATTAAAAATATTTTTCTTTCTAAAATTCACCTCTAGTGACTTTGATCATTCTTTCCCTGGATTCTTTATATTTTTGTATGCTGTCTTACCCACGGAAGTATTTTTTTTTACCGCATAAACCACCAATCGTAGTGAACAAGGGGTCTAAAAAGGCCACATTAGCAAGATCTTATTATGATTAATTGACAATTCATATTATCAATTTTCAAATAAAACTAAAACCCAATTCATGGAGACCTCCATAGAACACTGTCAAATTGATGAATTGTTTTATATTTTGTTTGAAAATTCATAAACATAATGAATTATCAATTAATCATATTATTATTCTGCCAATGCGGCCCGAACTTGTCTAAATGTGAATAGTTGGGAACCTACGAAATTGAAATGCAACATATTAATTTATAGTCTTGTTAACTACGAATTGAAGGGATTTGTCAATTTAAGAAAAAAAGAATAATCAAAAGAAAAAGATTGTCTGACAATAATAAAATCTCAATTCAATTCCTTACACAACAACAGCTGTCTCAAGAAACTGGCGTTTGCTGTTTTCCAGATTTTATTGTTTATAATGTTTTCCTCTCTAGGTATGCCTGGGAGGAATTATTCTCGAAAATGCATTGAAAACCGCTTTTCAGACGGTTCATGTTAAGCTTCCGTCCTGTGAACAACAAAATATGAAACTGGCGTAAACAGCTTTCGGTAGACATTATAATTACTAGTAGTTGTAAAAAGTGTTTATACTCTAAATTATTTTAGTGAAAAAATAATTTTTCACTTATTTTATTAGATTGGCGGCATATTATATATATGTTATATATTGCATTATATATATGTTACGTAGAATACTTTTTGAAAATCGGCATGCAATTGGCAAAAAGGTTCGCCATCTCTGCTACATAGGAAAGGAAGGGTCCAAAATCATTATCATCCTCTATGTATACAATACATATTAATGGAGCCAATTCTATACATTAAAAATGGGGTGATATTATTTGATCCTCAAAAATATAATTGATCTATTGTAAATGTGCACTTTTTGAAATAAAGGATTTTTTTTTGTTTGATTTATATATTAATTGCTCCATCTATATTAGTTGATCTACGAATAAATGAACTGAGCATTCAAGGTAGCACTATTATTTTTTTAAGCATACTAAATTAATATTTGGCAGAAGCCAATTAAATTCAACATATACTTGTTCTAAAAACAAGTTTCTAAATTTTATTTTTAATGCTAACATTTGTCCTAGTTTTGAGGCTCAACATAAAATTAAGTATCAAAGTTAATTTTTATAGAAATCAAACATTTTTTGGGTACCTCGGTAGAGATGAAAATATCGATTGATTTAATTTATTTTAAGTGTCAGAGAAAAAGGATCAATCATTAAAAAATATAACTATTTAGATTTTATTGCCTGCTGCTTTTGGAAATTTAAAGAATCATTTAAATACATGCCATTAAAAATATATTGAAACAATTTCAAGCGTGTAATATGTAATCGTGGCCTTGATTTAACAAAGCCACATTTATTCATACGTCAAAAGTACTAAAGTAAAGTCGTAAAGTTCATTACATGAAAGCCATAAAAATGATACGAACTACAATGATACGTGCAACAAATACCGTATTTGTGAAATTTTGTAACTCCTTTTTAAGCATAAAAAATTAAAGTCTAATTCCGTTCGTAGAACCTTTGAACCTCTCTCCTAAAAGTAGCAATTGTACTTGACCTTGAAATTTTATCTGTCTGTATGTTCAGGCATCGCACAAAAGCTACTGGCCTGACCATAAGGAAACTTTATATTCTTTAGTAAAACATTTTCCCTTCAAAAGTATCTTCAGGTAAGTAGGCTTAACAATTAAAATTACAATTCGATGCCATACTTTCTCAAACACGTATCTTATAAAGAGAGATTATTCAGGAGATGGCAAAACTTTCTATTTATTTTAAATTTCTTATCAAGGTTGTTAATTTCCATCTATATGCTGACGATCTTCAACTCTATCGTAACTTTGAGGTTGGCGAGGTATCTGAAGCAATTGCGGCCCATCAATTTTGATTTGTTTGCCATACAGTTATGGGCTAAATCGTTTGGCCTTTTAGTTAATCCCGCTAAGTCTTGAACCATGATTGTAGGCAGTAGCAGATTAAGGTGCAAGTTGGATTGCTCATATTTCTGTTGTATTTTATTTGGTGCAATAAAAAATATATTAATTTGGATGCATTACTTTAAGAATAAGTAAAGGCCAGTGTGTGAATACAAAGAACATGTGATGTGAAATTAGCCTGCAAAATTTGTATAGGTATACAACCCCTTTTTTGCATTTCAGTTACTTTGTGCTTTAAGATGCGAATTTGAGAAAGTAAGGCGACGAATTGTCAGTACTGATAAGTTCTTTCAAGAATATCAAAGAAAATGAAAATAATTTCTTTTGCATTATGATTTGTGAAATCAATGGACTACCCAAACTATAAATCGTCGTTGAGTCTATTATAAAGATGTAGTCACTCGTCTTTTTTATTAGATAGACCAAAGGATAAAATACGTAGGAGATGGACAACAGCGTCCAGAGAATTAGATAGATTAAACTTCAGTACTATTGTCAACGTTATGGCATTTTTAGCTATTCCTATGTCTTTTTTTTCTTATTTTTTTTTTAATGAAACCAAGTAACGAGACAAATAAGTCGTGCGCCTGATGGTAAGCGACACGCTTACGTACCTATAACAGTTGCAACGCCACTAAGAGATTTAAATCGCAAAGATCTGAAAGGAACTGCCAGTGCACCTGTCACTCTGAGACAAAAAGTTGTCAGTCCCACGTATCTGTAATATCACCCACAAGCTTATCCTTCAAAACCGGAACGGTGGTAGGTAGTACTGAGTTAGGCTCAATTTATATTGCGGCGAAATTCTCGAGCATGCGCGCGTATTCCGCGAAAGATTTTGGCTTGTATCTAGTTTGTACATTACACAATTGACCATAAAGTTCATTATGCTATGTACAATATTGTTACAAAAATTCGCTTCCATTCCGTTTCGCCGCAATATAAATTGTTGCCAGTGACCCGTTTGTTAGAGCGGCTGACACCACATACAGTGTATTTATAGTTGGTGTATTTGTTTATATTTATGTAAATAATTTATGATTTTATTTTATTTATGTTTAGTTTGTGATTTTCTTTTGTAATTATTTGTCTATTTGTTTGTCTGTAAGTGTAAATTTTTTTTATTGTTTTAATTTTTTTTTCGTTATATTTCTGTACCATTTATGGTAGTCAAATAAATGTATTGTCTTTTACTTCCCTGGACGGACTCTTTTATAAAGAGCTCTACTACTAAATCTACTATTACCTCTGTTGCATGTTCACCCGCTTTCCGGAATCTACATCTGACTGTGTCGATAATTTTGAACCGTGCAGTATGGCTAGCACAACAGGGCGCGACTAGCGCGAGAGCGGCATAAAGCGCGGGATCTCTATGTGAGAATAGCAGTATCACGCGCTTTTTTTCATATTAACGCTTTTTATCAAATGAACGTCGACACCTCAACTGATTAGGGTTGACTGTTAGGGTAGACGTAGAAATATATTAAATTGTTTGTAGATTACTTTAAATCATACTTTTGGTATAATAAAACCACGTGTGGTCATACCTATGTCAAAGCAATACCTCCTATGAACACCACGCCAACATAATTTTTGGACCTTGTTCTGTTTTTATTTTGTTTTTTTTTCACAAAATTCGTTTTTTTTATTTTTTTTTCCAATTTTGTTTTTTGTTTCCTTTTTTGACAAAATTAGGGGAGCATAATAAGTGAATATGGCTGTTTACAAAAATAACAGAAAATAACCAAAAAATAATCGAAAAATGCTTTTATCACAAGAAAATTGAAACACTGCTTGAAACAATATGTATATGTTAAATATCATAACTCTCCTATAGTTATAGACTAATTTCGATCATAGAATCTATAAGCCTCACTCCTGAACATTTGTTGTTTTGCAGATATGGCCTTATTACACCAACAAGCGTGTGAAATTATTATTAAGTAGATTTATTTTTAAATTACGCTATAGATGTAGTGGTTGCCTATATATAAAATGTATATGTATAATTGAGATTGAAAATTAAAAAAAATACTTTGGTATAAAACCAAACTTTATTTTTTATTGTTTTAGATTTTATTAATTGTGTAGTTGTTACTAAATTTGCTAAAATGAATTTTATTGTCCACGCGGGGGCAAATCGTGGGCCCATTTAATGTAATGTTAAACACTTCTTAGCGCTCGCGCAGTTGAATAGAAAGACACAAAAGTGAAATTTTTGTAGTTAATTCCAGGACTATCTATAAAATTTTAGGATGCGAATTGTGCCAGCAAAAATAGAATATGAATTCTGAAACTTATATATGTAATTTTGTTCACGTGCCACTAAAATGGTTTTAAAAAATAGATTAGGCGTTCTATCTTTTTTTCGCTACGTACGCGAAAACTAAAATTCTTCTTGATTTGTATGTAAATCACGTTCTATTGCGTAAAATCTTTTTTTTCTGTACATTTGCGTGCAAAAGTGCAAATATTCTATTTTTGCTTTCGTTAAACATTTTGAATAGCATACCTGATAAAAAAACATAGTCCATACCGTTAAGGTATCAATGAGGTACTGTATTTCGAAAGATGACCGGTGTGTTAATAAAAGTGCGTCTTCCTGTGGTGTTTTTAACTTGTTTTGGTTTAATATTCTCAATGATGAAGATTACACATAAGAATGTAGTCCTATAATAATTAGTAATATTTTTTTTTATTTGCCATTATTATAACCCCACTGAGCAAAATTATAAAAAGTTCAGAAAGATTTGTATTAAACACATAATAAATGGATAAAAGTTCAACTTTCATAAGAATTATCGTGTTCCCAGGTTTTATTTATATAAAGAAGCTTAATATTTTCAAATGTGATTATGTTCAATTGTGATAATATTAGACAACAATGAAAATTTTGGATAGTTAAAGGTTACTTTATAGAAAAACACCATTAATTGCAAAAGTAAAAGGTGTAATTATCTAGAATAGTACAATTATTGGCAGTGCAAAACCCTAGTTTCAAGTGATATTAGACACAAACAATTGTTTGTCTAAACTGAAACTGAAACTGAAATTGTTTGTCTAAAAGCTGGTCTAATTCCATGCCATCAGATATGTTGAAGCGTGATAAGCAATCATATCTATTTGCCCAGTTTTAGTGAAATTCAGCGGTAAATTGGGTAAATCCAATAAACCGGATTCATCCCCTAATCTCTGCCATCTTTACAGATTCTGCCCACTTTCTCCAAATGTGAATGGGAGTACTAATGAGGTACTTCCTTTCCAACAAAAAAAATAGTTATCGAAATCGGTTCCCAAATGACGGGGTAATCGCGTAACATACAGACAAAAAAAAACAGAAACCTGTTTGTGACATTTAAAGTAAATCAAATAGGTTAAATGTAGTTACAATTGTGCATGCCAGTACTCTATTATCGCTTAAGCTAATCTCAAGACGAATATTTATAGGATTATTTTTTATTAATTGCAATCATTACGTAATATTGGCTTATTTTAATTAGTAACGTAATTCTTGTTTACAAATGTAATGAATAAACGTTGAACATGGAAAAAATTCGTAATGTCAACGTTATCAAAGACATTGACTACTAAAGTTTCGTACTTAATTATCATAAACACGTCAATTATTAATACAAATATTACAGACGTGACGACGGTTTTCGGAATTATTCGTCGTAACGGAATTTTGATGTTTATTCACTACATCTGTACTGTCATTGTATACAGTTTAAACAGCGAATTTAGGTAAGTGTCAATCATAAGGTTGAATTTATATTGCGGTGGAACGGGATGGAAGCGAATTTTTGTAGCGATATTGTGCATAGCATAATTAACTTTATGGTCAATTGTGTAACGTACAAACTAGATACGAGCGAAAAGCTTCCGCGGAATGCGCAAAGCATTCTCGAGCATGTACGAGAAAAACTACAAAAATTTGCTTCCATTCCGATCCGCCGCAATATAAATTAAACCTTACTTTACCCTATTGTCTTCTCCAATAATGTATTTATTTGTGTAATCGTGTGTCATAATTAATTAATGCTACGTCAAGGATCTGTGATATTACAAAAAAGTACGTGTGCCAAATATATGAAAGTTATCGAGTTCTTAGGTTTTCGCGATTGTTACACATAGGAAATGAAACTATTTTTTCGGATTTAAATCGCGTATATTTGTTTTTTCACACAAACCGACGTTTCGGGCCCTTTACATGTCCCATGGTCATGGTTGACTGTTTGAAAAAACAAATATACGCGATTTAAATCCGGAAAAAATAGTTTCAATTCCTATATGAAAGTTATTAAAATAAAATACACATACATATATACAATAACATACTTATATATACTCAATCAAAAGAATAGTTGATGAGATACAAGAAAATTATATTGGGCCATGAGAGGGTTGGTTACTAAATGTGATTTTGTGCTTCATTTAACTAAAAATATTAAATAAGATTTTGTAACGACATTAGGAATTCTAAGTATTTAAGCCAGTATTTTCGTACAAAGGCCCTATTTAAGAAGATGGTGAAGAGATTTATATCTTTTGTTAAATAGGGTTCGTATCGTTTCGCTTTTAGATAAATATTATGAAATTAAGGTATTATGGGATAAAACAATTTTAACAATTGATCGAAACTTTAGATTACAAGCATTTTCACGAACATTTATTACAAGTAATAAACACATGTAATACCTAATTGGTACTATAACAGTAATTTAGTGCAGTTACTAAAGATACGTTTAGTAAATAAACAATTCGCTATTATACACGAAACAGAATTAATGCTTAGGGCGCCTTCAAATGAGAAGTGCTGCAGCTGCGCCATTACTAATTTTCATGTCACTTTTGCAGCCACAATATTAGTGAACTAAAAAATACTGAAGAAATCACAATCGATCCACTGCAGCAATTCTACGAACGTCTAATTTGAAGGTTTATTCCATTTTGTTTGACTTCGATCAATGTATAAAATAGGGATTTACCCTATTTTTATGTAAAAAAGTATCTTTTTAAGAAATTGTTAACAACCTAACACTAGCGTTGTATTAACGCTAGAGTTGTATCACAATCATGAATAAAGATATTAAATGTGTAATTTTTTTTTTATTTAACCTGCCATTCATGAAATCTGTGGACAGATACTAGTAAATCATTTCAATAAAAATTTGAAAAACGTATTTAATTATCATAAATACAAATACATCAATCATTCATTAATAATATAACTTAGAGACGCAGCAACAGCGTTTGAAATTATTCGTGGAGTCTGAGATTTCGAATGTTCAATATTTATTCACTATTCCACAGTTTAAACAGCGAATTTAGCTAAGGTTTAATTTTCGTGCCGCGGAACGGAATGGAAGTGAAAATAATGCATCTCCAGCTATTTGCAATGGATCTATCGTCCAATTTGAACTTCGATAAATACATTGAATACATGGTCAAACATGCAACTAGGAAACTTGGCATCCTTTCCGAGGTGAGGCGTTACTTCACACCGGGACATTTGCCCCAGCTGTACCAGGCACAAATCTGGTCGTGTATGGGGTACTGCTGCCTCTTATGGGATGATTCTGCTAAATACCAACTGATCATCCTGGATTCGGATTTAGTAGAGGTGAAGCTGCAGAACCTTGAACACCGTTTGCTTATAAGTATAGGCTCTATCTCGGAGAGTGTTACCGTTAACCGTTAAAGGAGTGGAACTCTCTGCCTGCAGGCTTATTCCCTGAGCATATAACTTGGACCTTTTGAAGGTGAGATTGAGTGTGCATGCTCCATTGTCGACCTTATCGTCATTTTCCATCAGGTGGTTGCAGGTCCAATAAGCACATTTGTTTATAAACCAAATTAGTGGTACACAATGGAGCCACATACTAAATATATATCTATATACATATACAATACATAGAATATGTCTATGGTACATATTTATATAGATACATACATATACTATACAAATATATTATTTCAATTTGCATGATGAATAGGTACCTACCAATATTCATTGGTACCTAAAGATTATTTAACTTAACTAAGTATTCACTTAACTAAGTCAAATAATGTTCATTTACAAATTGTTTTATTGAATTGAAATATACATACATGACAACATGATCTCACACACTGGTATAACCTTATATATTAAGCTTATATCTAAACTGGTCAGATAAAATTTTAATAGCAGTAGCGAACTGATGAAAATTGAGAGAGACGCGCGGGGCGCGTGAGTTGTCCTTTAAGTCGGAAGCTATGTCCGGACATTGCCACAGCACACTGCAACCGACATGTCCAGCACTAGCCCGGACAACTAGTAGAGAATGAGCTAGTTAACCGCCGGTCCCTCCAGTCGCGTAGGTTTTTGGGAACCGGAGAGACGTTTCGGCGTCGGAAGGTGAGCGTGTTTACAGCTCCGCTACCAAAAACCAGATTTGGTAGTGGACTCTAAAGTCAACGGTTTAGCGGTGGCAACTACTGTGGTACCTATCCAGACAATAGGGAAGGGGCTGTACGTGGCAAGGCACCAACCTTATAAGAACCGGATGAAGTCTGTGCAAATGAGCTGATCTGGGGTCAAAACCTGACTAATTAAGTAGGGATAGTCACTATAAACATAGCTTAATGAACGTGAACTACATTAAAAATAAAATACGTCCTTGAGAAGTTGAATAATGTGCAGACGGTCCTGGTGGCAACATCAGATGAGGGTTAGCATATTATTGTAATGTCCATGGGATAACATGCAAATTTCAGTCCATCGTACAAGTGGAAGTAACTTAAATATTGATTGTACAACTGATATCATTACATTAACTGGGAAAAATGCTGATACTCTTTAATGATATGCAGAATGGATAACCGTCAAACATAGCTCGGAACCATTCCGATTAAATTAGCCTACAAATAAAAAGCTCTAAGATCAGTCCACCCGCTTGGGAGCTACGATGCCATAACTACCTACAGGTACAGACACACAGAAACACAACAAAAGTTTCAAACTTATAACGCCCCTTTTTTTGCGTCGTTGGTCAAAGACATAAATTGTGCCGCCCTTTTGCTTGTAAAGGTGCAAATAACTAAGATGGATTTTTTTTGTAGACAATGGCTGGAATCATAGTGTAAACAAACATACGCGTTACTTTTTCCCATAAAATAAGATAAAAAGAAAGATAAGGAGTTATATGTATAATTAAATTATATGTAAACTAGCTATTGTTTATTTCTGAAACTACCACTAGAAAAAAAGCTGTTTTAAGAAACACTTGAAATGGCGTCACCGGTTCAGTCGAAAAAAAAATTTGAATACCATAGTGACCATAAATAACACAATAACGTTATTTTCTTGCTCCCAAACAAATTCTTTAAACATCAGGATTAAATTCTGAAGTTTGTCTACATACGGCGTAGTTCCAAATTGACCTGTCTTGAGTATTATGAATGAAAACAAATCAAGTTAAGGTAATCTTCAACCATAAAAAACGACATGACCTTGTCTTCTCCATTACCTTGGATGGACCTAACATCGCCCTACCCCTCTCACCTACTAACATGTGTCAAAATCAAAATAATCTTTATTTCATAGGTGAGCATATTACACTTGAAATCGTCACAATGGTCATTTGGCGCCCACTCGTAAGGGAGATTCCACTGAGAAGAATGACCAAGAAACTCTGTCAACCGTGTATAATGCCTATACTAGAAGAGACTATGATTACATAGTTTAGTAAAGAGTACAACAACATCAACCCATTCATACGTCTCACTGCTGGGCACGGGTCCCCTCTCGGGCGAGAGTTTAGGTCATAGTCCGCCACACTGGATCAATGCGGGTTGAGGACTTCACACGGCTTCCAATGGTTATGAACCTTCTTCGACATGCAGGTTTCTTCACGAAGTTTTCCACCACCGAAAAGCTCATGGTAAATTTCAAGTTAAATTCCGAATACCTCAGAGGTGCGAGACGAGATTTGTGGGTTGAACCCACGGCCTATGCTTCAGAATCGGTAGATCAAACCATTAAGCTACCACGGCTAATAAATAATAAAAGAAGCTTCCGCACATCGGCATTCACATTTGCTTTTAATTAATATAATCAGTCTCACCTTTTATTAGCCGGACGCTATCGACAACTATCAATTATCTCAGCAAATTTAGAGCAAAGGTATTGTATCTGCCTTTCACCGCTAGATATATGCCATTCCAGATATTTGTGCACCAAACGTAGAATTCATTAATTAAAATTAGTAACTGTATACCTTCTATCATTAGGTAAATGAATTTTGATGAGGTTTGCTCAGACACACGGTAAATAATAATTTTGCTTTCATTATCATCCTTTCCGGTATAATATAAAAGTTGTAAACATATTATACATGCTTTTGCAGAAGACAAATAATCTACTTTCTTAACAATAAAGAACGAGAAACATAAACAACGCTTTTTAAATTTTAAAAAGGTACTTGCGCAACGTGCGGAGATGTGAACAAGTTACACATACAACAAAGTGACAAAGGAATACATAATTCAGGAGATGAGGCGCCTTTCTATGCCTTGCTATGTTCCTGAAGCAGTTTTGATGTTAAATAAATCCTTCTAAGGAGTTTATTTCCAGCAATGGATTATGTGGAAAGCTAACGTGTTGAGTAGTATTTTTCATACCGGAAGTTTTTTAAATTTCTCGTAATTTCGAGTTTCGATATTTTTTTACATTTTCAAGACTTGAGACTTAAGACACTTAATTAAAAAGTATTAAAAATCTACTAAACCAACAGTCATTAATTTTATTCTGGCTACATGGACAATGCAACACTGTAGAGTGAAACTTAGTATAATCAGTGGAGATTGAAGAACAGTAATAACAAAATCAGATCCACTCTATCTAAAACTATATTAAACGCCCTTTGTTTATTACCTGCCCATAATAAAGATGAAAAAATAACTTTTACAAATACTTTTCCATTTTATAACTTGAATCAATGAAGAATTTAATTTAAGTATCATATTGACTGCCCAAATCCCTAGCCTAGAAGTATGGAAACCTACTTTTGAAACAGTCGAAAGTATCGTATACTCGAGATCGTGCCGAGTCACGATATTTTTTCCCGGAACGCGAAAATGCAGCGAAATTGAAAGCCCTAGTTGACGTGGTTTAATAAATAATTTGTTCGTCGAAAGCAATGTGCGCTATATGAACGCACCTTTACTGCTTTTACAGTCCGAAGCAGAAAGTACCAACGAATGCCAGTGGTCACATTACACGTCATTATTATTTTCCATTCGTTATTATATTCCCGCGATAATTATACGACTTGCCTGCCGATCTAAACATTGTCGTAATAAAGAATGGAACTGACTTATACATAATTGATCATGCATGTGTATATTTTATCTATTACCTATTTCTGCCGCTAAGCAGTAATGTGAGCATTACTGCGTTTCAGTTTAGAAGGGTGAGGGTGCTGGTGAAATTACAGGTGCGTGGGACTTGTCAACTTATGTCGCAGGGTGACGCAGTGGCAGTGCCCCTTAGATCTTTACGATTTAAAGCTTTGAGTGGCACGTGTGTTATATATAGACAGGCGGTGTAGCTTACC
The DNA here is from genome assembly GCF_003589595.1 of Hyposmocoma kahamanoa. Classification (NCBI taxonomy): domain Eukaryota; kingdom Metazoa; phylum Arthropoda; class Insecta; order Lepidoptera; family Cosmopterigidae; genus Hyposmocoma; species Hyposmocoma kahamanoa. The sequence goes on from NW_020653383.1 coordinate 2,474,937, forward strand.
ATCAGGCGCTTTACTTGTTCGTCCCGTCACTTGATATTAAAAAAAAAGTAAAAAAAATCTACATATATGTATACATATTTTAACTTATACACGTGTCTACACACGCTGCTGCGTCGGAACAACAAAATGATCGTTAAAAGCAACAAAAAAGCCGTAAAGAATCCAACCCACATGCTGAATGCTGATTCCACTACCAGTTACACGTTAAAATAGAGTTGTGATGCTCTGACTAGTCTACACAACTGCACGCCGACTGCACTGACATTACAACGAAGAAAATAGATTTACAATAACGAGAAGTTGCGTACAGCCTCAACAAATATGTAACAATTAGTGATGAAACAGATGTCAAAAATAAATCTTAGCGGAAACGGAAGCGGATATGGAAGCAGAAGCCTCAAAGTCAAATAATCTTTATTTCATACGTAAGCAAATAACACTTGAAAACGTCATACTGATTAAACTGTACTGCACATTCGTAAGGCAGATTCCCCTAAGAAGAATGAGCAAGAAAGTCTAGGGCTTGTTCTTTGTAAATATACATTTCAATACATTTATCATTACAATATTTTATTTAATAAGACTTCCTGCAAGAACTAAACGGGTCACTATCGCGGATTTTTGTCATCCAGATGCGCAGAAGCTGTATTATAATTAAAAACCTTTAATATAAAGTTTTTGTTTCACTATAGTTTTAAACCTGGTAAATGGCAAATTTTGGATATCAATCAGAAACGCATTATAGAGGAGTAGCATTGTCTTTTAAATGAATTTGAAACTTTGTGAAGACCACTGTCAAAAACAGCTAGTTTATTTATTATACCTCGTATTAATGTTATGTCTGACACTATTTTTAAATCATAAAAAAATATTTTTTTCAACATAAATAACATTTTTAACCGAATTAAAAAAAAGGAGATTCTCATTCGACTGTATTTTTTTGTATGTATGTTACGCGATAACTCTGGTATTTGTGAACCGATTTTGATGATTCTTTTTTGTTGGAAAGAGGGTACCTCAGTATTGATCCTAATTTGAAGGAATATTCCACCTCTTAGGAGTAGCAAACTAGGCTGAATCCGGTTTCGTCGACTTTCCGGTAACCAATTTCAATGACTTGGTAAATAGTATGTAATTCCACAAACTTTTGAGATCGGTTTATTTTATAAAAAAAGTTACAATTATCATAAATGTGCGTGTGACGTTAGTGTAAGAATGTTAATCTCTTAACTTATCTCTCAAAGACACTCTGGGGCCCAGATTGTAAGTTGCCCTAACCGCACGTTTCTGCAGGACAAAGATTCTGTTAATATCGGCGACATTACCCCAAAGCAAATATATACAGATCTCAAACAAATAGTTCCAAGCAGGGCTTCCGATTAAGTTCCGTTATAAAATTTGCGAAACAGAAACGGAGACAGATGTGAAAAAGCATGCGGGACTTACACAACTGCAGAAGCAGTAGCAGTGGTCTATTGCATCACTAGTAAGAATGAAAGTGCATTTGTTTAACTTGTTTCCATTATTTATATAATGTAACCACTAAGTATTTGCGCTGCAGTAGGGATGCAACTTGCGTGCTTACGCTCTTAGTTAAAAACAACTGGAACAATTTTGTGAAGCGCTGTCCTCGTAAAACGACAACTAAATATAAGATTATGTATATAAACCCATTTATCGTTTCAATTCAGCTCCATCAACCTCAAATGTATATGGAAACACAATTCTACCTCCAATTGAGATGGAAATTTCCATTGATAAAGAGAACCAAGTTCAATCATCGGAACACGCCTTTCACAGGTACAACGTAACCATCCTCAAGCTATACGATTTAAAAGAAACCAGTATAGGCGTCTGTAGCTTGAATTCCTCAAGATTACTAAGCTTTTAAAGACGCTGCTTATCCGCATAATATAAGGTTATCGATTGTCTTATAATTATCTTGTAATTATCAGTGTAATGTAATTATCTTACTGTCTTGTAATTATCATTGGTTACCTGCTTGTAGTTCGAAGGGATAAATTTATTATAATTGATAATTTTCATAATTAAAAAATTATACCTTGGTAAGTATACATTGATAACTATCTTGATATTTATAAAATAAACTAGAACAGCATAATCTCATTACAGAGTACTAACAGTAAGTGACATACATACAAAAAAAAATACAGTGGAATAGAGAATCTCCTCCTTTTTTTGAAATCGGTTAAAAATGCTATTGCTGGCAATATCGTGTCATGTATTTGTATCCGAGACGTATCCAAAAACGTCACATGTCAATCTCAAAATTGTCGCAAACCCAAGTACATAGATATCGTAGCACAAACCAAGTCGTTTTCCCAAAGACTTTTAGTTGTATTTACTTACTTTTGTCATTGTTTTCAAAAATTAAAAACACAAAACTATGAGTTAGCATGGATAATAATCATGTAATATAATAGTCACAATAAGTATGGGTATACCAATTACTATGCCAATAACCAACCGACTAAGACCTCCTCTGTCGCCATAAATTACTTTCTACAGATTCAAAGGTTGAATAATATTTTTTTATCGAGTTCTTAGGTTTTCGCGATTGTTACACATAGGAAATGGAACTATTGTTCCGGATTTAAATCGCGTATATTTGTTTTTTCAAACATACCGACGTTTCGGGCCCTTTACAGGTCCCATGGTCACGGTTGACTGAGGTGGTACAGTCTTCAACCAGTTATGTCTAATATTAATGCAAACCACCCTATTTTTTCACTATAGTTACAATAGTTATTAATTAAATACCTTATTTTAAATACCTTAATAATATAATATAATACCTTAATTTTACAAAGAAAACATTCCAAATTACGCTACATTAAGTTTTACAAATTTTTTTATTGAATGAATTTTTTTTTAAGTTTAATTTATTATTAATTATTAATGGAAATTAGAATAAACTAAAACATATTAATTAGTACTGCAGTCTTATGTCTGTTTGGGATTTTTCATTAGAGGAAATACTGGATCCCAAACTGGTGGTACGGAGAAACCATCTTCCCTGTTGAAATTAGGATGTTTTTTTAATTTCAATGGCCTCTCGCAGCATCCTGGGTAGATAACGGACTTCATTTGCAAGGACCTGGGGTTTGTCAAACTTCATTGAATGTGTAGGTTTATCCATGACATGCTCGCATAATCTATAATATTTTTTTACACTATACAGTTTTAATTTTCTTTACATTTACAGCTTAGCGCTCGAATATGTTCCTAATGCCTGGCAGGTTATTATCTTTTAGCTGCTATGTAATTGTATACAATGTATATAGTGTATACGCGTCTACTCTGAATTAATCCATTTACGTAAGGGCAGTTGAGAATATGGACAGAAAATGTAACTTACACCCAACGGTTACTAATCCGATATCAATTTCTGAAACTAACTTGGAAGTTAAGTTTTGAACTTATTAATGAATATCCGGGGATATTCATTAATAAGTCAGCTTAAGTTACGACAGCTCATCGAACATTGGTGGGCTTAAGTGCGTTTGTTAATATCAGCAATAACGTTCTAAATAAGCCAATTACAATTTTTACCTTGAACCGGATGATGCCTGATTTATAATTATAATAATAATTAATATAATAATTATTATAATAATTAATAATAATAATTAACGGTTAAAATTAATCGTAATAAACATTTTTTGGTCAATATAAAATCATTTTTCTAGTTCAGGAGCCAGAGTCCTTAGATTTGTTACGCTATTTCTACCTATTTATTTTATTTTATTTTCTTCACATTTATTTATTATTATATAAAAAAAATAGGTGCGCATTTGACCTCCATCTCACCTAATGGAAAGTGACGATGAGGTCGAGGATGGAGCATGCACACTATAACTATAACTTGGACCCTGTCAAGGCGACAGTGAATAGGCATTGCTTAGGTTAAGTAATGCCTGTTCACTCTCGCCTTGAAAGAGTCCAAGTTATAGCGTTCGGGGAACAAGTCTGCAGGTAGGGAATTCCACTCCCTAGCCGCTCGCCATACAAATGTGAAAGCGCTTCATGCGAATCCGGGGAATATCCACAACAGTGGAGGACCGGACTTGTGCTTGATACAGCTGAAGCAACTGTCCCGGTGTGTAGTAACTCCTCACCTTGGAAAGAATGCCAAGCTTCCTGGCTGCATTTTTGGCCTTGCTTCCTGGCTGCATTTTTATCATGAAAAGTCGGAGTCAGCTCAATGGGACAGACACGCCTACGTTTTGGTAACATTAAATTTGACAAGATTGGCATCACCCCAATCGGAGACTGCCTTAAAAGTCAAATTCAAACGACTAACCATGGGCTTTCGACAAAACTGGATGTGGTGAGACGCTTGACACAAATGTCATCACGAACGTACACACAGACTCCGGCACGAGGAAAAAACCTATGCTCCAGAGTATACCCGAGGTAGCTGAGGTACGACGTGTCAGTCGGACATCTGATCTGCAATCTGATCTGATCGAAGATCTGAGTCTGATCAATAAATTTCTTCTCTGTACTATATATAAGACTAAAGAGTGTTTTGTAATAAAGATAATATTAATAATTAAATAATAATATAATTTAATTCTACTATATATATTACATATTATTATTATCATTGCTTTTTTTAATTTTTCAAGGAACACTAACCTAAATCCTAACTTTCGGTTATTTTCCCGTCTCTATATTTATTTCCTTATTTTGTGGTGTAATTAATTTCCTATTTTCTACTAGTGTCTAAGTACGTAATGTATGTATTTATTAAAAAAATATTTTTAAAAAATTGTCTAGTTGCACCCCTTCCCCATTTCACAATTTCCTGTCCTACAGTTGCCTAAAATGCTACTTTTTTATGATACTAAGTGACGAGACGAACAAATCGTGCGACTGGTGGTAAGTGACACGCATGTCCATTGGAATTGTTGCGATCTGATAGACACTGCCACTGCGTCCACCATCCCGAGACATATTCACCAGCACCATTACCTTTCAAAACCGGTACGCAGAAATGCTGTCATTATTGCTTGGCGGCTGAAATAGGTAAGGTGGCAGTACTTTCCTCGACGAACTCTTTCACAAGAAGTTCTACTGCTACTTAAAACTTAGGAATAAGGTCGCCTGTTGTACTTTAGCTTATTCTATTATAATTACATTACCTGCTGTTACACCTTAGACTATTGGTTTATTTTTTCCATCCTCTAAGTGTTACAGGTTGTTAGTGACTTTTTATTAAAAAAAGTGACGTTCTTGACACTATTTGTGACAACAACACGCAACACTTATTTTACTTTGAAGCAAGAGCGTCAAACACATTCTGCCGTACATTATCCCGCTACTATTTTTTTTCGAAATCGACGCTACGCCACTGCTTAACTTGTTCTTGTTGAACTTCTAGGTTCAGTCTACTACACATCCTCTATTTCATAAAATATATATAATGTTGGCATCCATAATCAACTTTCCAAATGTTCAATATCCAGAAACTCAACTTTATCTTAATGTTCATTTGGTCGAGTTTCCAGATATAGCAGACTGTATTATTTTTACTTCAAATAAACTGTAAGGATTCCTATTAGAGCTATAAATTGTCCCAAATGAAAACCAAACAACTAAAGTTTATTTTTCATTAACTCTGGTATAAAGAATGGATCCAGTATATGAATGATGTAGTTTCCAAAGTCGTTCTTAATTAATAATTCTATGCAACCTCACCTAAACCAACGTATTTTTCTTAGTTTAAGTAAATTATGTGTCAAACACGAACACTTGAAGCCGTAATAGCCTAATGGTTTGTCCTACCGCCTCTCAAACTGATGCCGTGGCTTCGAATCCACGCGGGGTTTCTCGGAATTTATGTACGAAATTTATTTAGTTCGACAGTGCAATCCGCTCGATCACAAGTCTCGACAAAGTCGAGATTAAATTAAATTTAAAAAGCGTAATTACAGCCAGAAATGCATTGAAAAGATGGAAATTTTTCAAAATATTTATCAGGAAAAACTAAAATAATATAAGAGCAAAATTGGAAAAATATTCAGATTTCTTTATCTGATATATTTTTATTTCTATAATTCAAGTACTCATCTTGATCATAAACACACTTACTAACTGCTGTTAAAGCGAAAAATTTAAAACTTATGTTGCTTCTTACACCACAAGGAAACCAGAATACATTTAGAAATAAAATTTAAAAGAATTTTCTTTGAATTTGTAAAAGGTTTTAGGGACGCAATTTAGTAGAATGTTTTTGAAGAGAGAAGTCAGAATATCTCAATTCTTTTACAAAGATACTTAAATGTAAGTGATTGTTAAGGAACCGGAACATGTATTTTCATTCACGAAACTGACTCCGCAACGTCCATTGTAATTCTGTAATGAAACTTCGGAGTTAAAATGTCCGCCGAAACCTACTTTTATTCCGCAATTAATAAAGTTTGCCGAGTAATACTTTCTTAAACTGTGTTTTTATGGAAAAATACAATTCTTTCGCGATTTTAACAGTTTTCCAATTTAGTTTTTAAAGTAAAGTTCTTATTAGATTTTTTGTACTTATAAATAAAGTCGATATTAAATTACACAGAACGCACAAACTAAGCCGAAATATACACATTGAAAGCGGTTATACTGCTTAATTTCATTGTCATTTAATTTACATTTGACAAGTCAGTCAACCGTGACCATGGGACCTGTAAAGGGCCCGAAACGTCGGTTTGTTTGAAAAAACAAATATACAAATATACTGCCTATATATATATATATAGGCAGGCTCTTGGGTTAAGTGCCTGGACTTATAGTTTATAGTTTAGGACTTATAGTTTAACTGCCTCTGTGGCCGAACGGTTACCATGCCGGACTGCCACGCAGAGGTTCCAGGTTCGATTCCCGGGCCGGGAGAAATATTTGTATGACCTACATTTGTTTCTCTCGTGAATTTGGGTGTAATTTGTGGTTGTCTATATGTGTGTCCATGGCACCCGCGACACAGGGTTTCCCTAGTGCGGGGCTATGTTGAGTGTGTGTGTTATTATTATTATTATTATTATTATTATTATTATTATTATTATTATTATTATTATTATTATTATTATTATTATTATTATTATTATATTAGTATAGTGTTTTCTATTGTTTGTAACTAAAACACACTAATAAAGTTTCAAGATTTTAATTTAAATAGTGTTTATATTAAGGTATAGGTAATAATTATATTATATACTATACGCTTATACAATACTGAACAAAACAATAAAATTTACAAATGACAAACTCTTAGATACGCGGTATTAATAAATTAATAATTTCCACTTTTTGATACGCGTCGGTAACAGATACGAAAATTAAAAATAATATTTACAACGCTTAAAGAAAATAAAATAGTTTGAAGATAATAAATTATATGAAATTGTAGAGCACATATTGGAGGTCATGTATAAAAACGCTACAAAATTTATCCAAAATGTTTGACTAACATGCAACATTCACCCAGAGACTTCTAGAAATATGTATCGTATCTTGTATACATTTTCTATACCTCCATTAGAAGATATCTCGCATTTCTGCTAAAAGAAACATTCAATTCTCAATAATTCAGGCTCGATTCAGGAACCCAAAATTTTTATCTTTCATGCGTAATTTCAAAGATCCTTACTTGATATTAGGGTGTATGTTCATGTATAAAAACATTTATACGTTAAACAGGATACACGCTATTCTATCTATGGTTATTCAAATCACACAATGCTTATATAATACAAAGAAGTCTATAAAAACGTTCATGGAATAATTCGCACAGTCTTTGACTAAATCAGTCGTTCCAGCAAAAGCTATCGTCAAAAATTTGTGTCAAATACTTTTAAAAACATTCAAAATTAGGCACCATGTTTGTGACTGACGTCGGCAGCAGAAGCTTATTTATTTAGTACAAAAAAGTAACAAAATGGTCACAGACAATCGATCACGTTGTCATACAGGACTGGTACGGTTAGAACATTACGCTATACTACATGTCTCGTCAAAAAGAGTAAGTTCAAAAGAATTAGATAGAATAACTTCATAATATTTCCATCTGCTTCTTTCGTGACTTCAACTCCGACAACCTAGTAAATGAATGGTTCTTCTCACTTAGTCTACGTCTATTTGTGACTACCCCTGAGTAAAATAACTCTATGAGCATTTGCCACCAATCACCGCAAATTATTCTAAACGTGACGCCATTTCGTGGCATCGGTCAATTCCGTCATACAATTCCACGAGAAATTCAATTCTTTTGTCGTTCTCTGGAGTCTTCCCTACAGACGCCTTTCGGTGGAGAATCTCTTCCTTTGTGGTTCTTTGTTTTCCGGGACCTTTTGAACTTGGCTACATCATCTCCGAAGACATCTCCGGTCCTCAAAGCGGAGATGAGGTCATCGAACTCTCCCTTCTGCCCGTTTGTGAGTGTGCCGTCTCGGGGACCGTCGCCGTTGCTATGCCCATTGCAATCTGGCGAGTTCTTCCCAAGGGATTTACCAACTGAGCTCAGCAAACTGGACGCTTGTTTCCGCTCCATAGTCCGCTTCTTGAGCTAGAAAGAAAATAAACATTTATAAATGTACACTCTCTCTATTTAAAGAGAGGAAATGCTTACCTAAAACAATAGTCGGGAATATTTCTAAGTTAACGTATATTTGTGAATATTTAGTAGCAACGTCTCTCGGTAACGGTGACGGGAAACATCGCCATTCATTACGATGTGTACGTACGAACGTATGAGGTTCCCAAATCGCAGAGGACCAGCAGGAGGGACTACGGCTTAAACTCTTTCCTTAGGGTACATCCGCGTCCAGCAGTGGGGCGTATAATGATGATGAATTTTTTTTTTATAATATCAAGTGACGGGACGAAAAACTTGTGGTAAGCTATAGGCCTGTCCATAACAGCTGCAGTGCCCCGAGACATAAATTGACAAGTCCCATGTGCCTGTAATTTCACCAGCACCCTTACCCTTCAAAACCGAAACACATTAATGCTCATATTACTGCTTAACGGCAGAAGTAGGTAAGTTACTTCTTACAAGTACCTTTTACAGCGCACGCGTCGTAAAGACACACGGTGTCCGTAACGTATTGAACAATTTACCCATCATTTTTTTATATTTTAAAATTTATGAAAAAAAATAAAAGTCGCTCATTTGGTGGTACACTGACGCAATAGCACTTCTTGTAATGTTACAGGAAATGGATTTTAATTGGTGTTAACGAGCTGAGATGATGATACAAATTTAAATTGATATTCCAATTTTCTTCAAACGTAAACATTGGTTATGTCACAAATGTTTAACATACTTAATTTGTCGAGTTCTTAGGTTTTCGCGATTATTACACATGGGAAATGAAACTATTTTTCCGGATTTTAATCGCGAAATAATTTGAATGAATTCACTAATAAAATTATACCTTTTTTTTTTAAGTGTTTCATACCCCTGAAATGTCACTTTCACAATGACATTCGTTTGTTAACATTTTTGATCTCGGATTCCATTTCAGAGTTTATATAGGACGTCTATGCAGTGGACATAAAATAATAGTTTAAGTGACTGTTACATAATGAAACGGCGCAGAAACGGATAGAACTATTATCATGCTCTACTAGACTCGTTATGTACTTAAAATGATTGTAATTGTACTTATCGTCTTTGAGTAAAAACATCGCATACGAATTTTCACAGTTTGTTTTCACTTTTAAACATTTGTTTCAAGTTATAAACCTCTTGCTTAAATATATTATTGAACCGATATAGCATCTGAAAGAGATATGATTTAGCTAATCAAAATTCTAACTACAAACTAAAAACATTATACTTATTATATTTTTACACAACATTTTTGTCTTCGTCCTAAAAAATTATATACAATTCGGATATAAGGTATTCACTATAAGACGACGTTATGGAGAGTAAAATTATTTATCATCAGCCTATTACAGTCCACTATTGGACATAGGCCTCTTCACTTCACTTGTGCACCATTTCGCCCGGTCCTCGCAGATCGTCACTCCGTCTGGTTAGAGGGCGTTCTACTCTACGTCTGCCGAGCCGTGGTCTCCACTCAAGAACTCGTTTCCCTTTCGGCTTGTTTATTCTATCAACTATGTCGACGACCTTGGTTCTCTGTCGGAAAACCTCATTTCGAATCGTATCCTTCAGAAGAACTACGAGCATAGCTCAACCCATGGTTCACTGAGTGACTTTTAACTGGTGGACTAATCATGTCGGGAGTGTCCACGTCGCGGTTCCGTATGTCACAACGGTTAGAACGCACTGATAGAACCTTTATTTTCAAACTTTTTAGTATTGTTGACGAGAATTAAATTATTGAGTATTGAGAACCTAACGCCAAATTCTTGTGAATGTTTGAAGCATCGAGTATATAACCAGAAAAAGAGACGAAATGTCATTTAATTTGTTTGAAATCTACCAAATCATTACTGTAACAATTGCGCTCCGATTGGCCAGCCCAAATTCGAAACAATTGACGGGTGTCGTCAATTGTTTCACTTCAAATCGACCAGTTTAACTTGAACTTTGCTATAATGGACACAAATTGCAAAAATACATATTTAATTACCGATGAAATATGATTCAGTTTGTTTTGTCATTAGATGTTTTGCTGTTATTCCCACACCACCGAACGGAACAACCCCCCATAGTTGGTTAGAGATATTAACTTTATTACAATAAATACAGAATATTTTTGCAATATATGGAGACGTACACACAGGTCAGTTATTGGCATTGTACTATGTCAGTTTTCTAATTTGTGATTTCAGCGCAAACGAGAGTTGATATTTAAAAGTGATATAAGGCCCATTTGCCTGATGAATTGCCAGGGATGGATGGCCTTTATTTCGTCTCTATTACTGGTTAAATACTCGATGGTTTGACGTTAAGAAGCGAGTGAGTTCACCTCCTGCTCGTGACGGGTACGTCGTTCTTCCTCGTCCCGACGGCGCCTGGTGGCGTCACACTCTGCGCGTGCTTCGGCCAGCTGCGTAAGGAAAGAGTCCATCGCACCGAACAGCTGCTCCGGCGACGCGCTTGCTTCTTCTCCGAATGCAGCTGCGCACGCTTCCAAACGGCTCTTCATATCCTACAATTTGACAAAAGCATAGTATAAAGCACAGGTAGAGAAATTCGTAAAATCTGTTGGCAGAGCGGTAGCCACGTTTAGGCGACAGACGCTGGTTTGAATCCAGTCCGATGTAAGGAATTGTCCTTCGTGTTTGTTCGATCTTTGTATTGTAAGTGGCCTTCCTCCCATAGCGACATACGGAAGAGAAACTCATGTAGTCGACGACGAAGGCAGTTCAATACGGATTGACCTCGCAAATTTTATGAAGGCCGAATTTATGGCCATCCAGCAGACCGAGCCAATAGTTTTAACTGACATTAACGTATTATGCCTAGTGGCCGCACAAAAAAAAACACACCTGGAACAGATCTTCAAGTTGTGTAAACGTGCAAACAGCGTGCGCGTGGAAGTCGCGCATGACGGGCACGAACTCGTCGTAGGGCTGCGCAGGCGCCGGCAGCGACGCGTGATACTCGAGCTCGCGCGACACCTCGCGAAGGCCGTTCTTCAGGGCGGTCACGTCTTTCTCCAACTGCTCGACGCACACCTTCGCAGCTGCTCGTACGTGGGGTAAGTCTTCTTCGAGTAGAAGGATGTCTTTGAACTGTAAATTTACAAATAAGGGTGCACTGAATTTATATTAGTACAGCAGATTACTGCGTACAAACTTGGGATTACGCCTCTCTCTAGTATTTTCATTTATATTTCCACGAACAAATTAGAGTTTGTCCAGGTGAACTAAATATCATCAAAATTGACATATAAGACACCAAAGTAGGCCGGTTATAGGTGCAACATATCAAGAATAATATTGTACCAAAAAGTTATGTAACAATGTGTGTTAGTATGCCTGGTACACTAAAGTCACAAGTACAAGAAAAACATAACTATAATGTAAATGAAATATTAGAATAAGTAATTTTATACTAAATTTCATAATATGAAAAGTTTAATGAAAACAGTTCATTTGACATAATGAAAAATTTCTGTTTTTTGAGGATTGTTATACGATTAATTAAAAAAAAAGGTGCACAGATTTATAACTTCAACTAAGCATTACACAGCACGTAGCATGAATGTACATCACTATGTCTTTAAATATAATTTGTCGCAAATGGCTAAATGCAAAGCATTCTGTAACCATCATATATATTACTTACCACATTTAAAGCAATAAATAAATTTAAATATGCAGCTAAGAATTTTTAACAAACTTTAACGGGACTGTAGTAGAACAGGTGATAGAGTAAGTACTGCCGCAATAATGTTTGGTTAAGTTAGTTAAAAAGTACTTATTTCGTTACTGTCAACTTCTTTAAAACCTGTGTTTTCACAGTTTGAATGACAACTTAAGAAAGACATGAGATTTGTCGTTTATATTCCGTATATCAATTTCAACAGACTTACCTGTGTTTCAAGCATTTCGACTAGATAATGGAGTAGCGTTGTGTTTCTTGTGACGCTCGACTTTGTGTCCGCCAGCTTGTTAAGCGATGACAATCGGAACCCGGATGCGTTTCCGCGAGCTCCTCTGTAAACAAAATAATTATGTTACTATGAACAATTCTATATTAAGTGTCATTTAGCATGTCAATTATGATTATTCACCCTTTCCTACCACTGTAGGTACAAGACATTTGTGAAAACGATACTGAGAGAGTATTTAGTTGTTAGTGTTTTTAGTTTTTCTAATTCTGATGTCGTGGGTAGTAAACTTTTAAATAGTTTTAAATAGTAATTTACCTTTATGTTTTTAAAGAATGTATAATAATAATACAAACACTAAGCAGAACCGTAACTTTCAGAAACCGATCCTAATAGCTAAACCTAAAAGTTGTATTAATTTTCTGATAAAAAATGACAAAGCAAATTAATAAAACATATTGACACCAAGATGATAACGTGCAAGCGTACTCCGGCGAAGGAGTATGATAATTGTAAAACAAAATGGCTGAAAAGGGATGCTCTTCTGGCGATGGCGTGAAATGTATGTAAACGGAAACGGGGATAAATCTTAAAATTTGCTTTTTTCTGTCGCAGTTTTTTGTCATGGATTTTAAATAGAATTTGATATATTTTGTATTGTTAAAATTCCGAAGTTAAAGAAACTAAATTATAGTTATTATGTACCTAGTTTTAGATATTAGTTTTAATGTGAAGTTGTTTATTATTATTCTACTTGTATTGTTTATTTTCATTAAACGCGTAAGTATATTATCATTAAAATCAACTATAACAATTATGTGATATTAACATGTAAAAAATCACGAGTGGCATGCCTCAATTTCAGATTTTTTAAGTTATGTCATTGGTTTTGATTAAGTTACTCACACAGTGTTACAATTGCAAAATCGCTTATCGATCGCAGTCGAATTGTCTTTGGTCAATGTAGGGTCAATGACCGCTATTGCAATGCTAAACAACACAAAGTATAAAATATGTTAAGTATATTCGTACATTACTGCACCCTTTATCGCGATACAAGACAGTGTAGTCGGGTATTTAGTACCCATTGGTACACCAGGTGTCGCGACAAATACTAAATAGTTTTTTTGTAACTAAGTTGTTTTACATTGACGAGCAGCAATTTATTAAGCTACTCAAATTTCTAGTGATGACAAACAAATCAACCAGATGGCGCTTATTTCACATATTTTTTTATGGATAGTGCCAAGTATTCCTTTATTTTGTTTAGGATTAGCGGCACCTATCCACATTAGCAAGTACTAATGTATAAATTAGTTTTTATTTGGAAGAATTATCAAAAATTTGCAACTCAGTGGAAATTGCATATGGCCAAAATATAAGAAAAAAACACAAAGTGCCATTTACTGACACGCATATTTGTCAAAGTTCAGAAAATAATTTTAGCTGATGGTCAATATTTGAATAATATGACAAGGAAAAAAACTGACTACTATCTTATTTAGTTTTAATTTTACTAAATCAAAATCAGTGTAATTGACATTTTTTACTAGCGAAAAAAACTTTAGGTGCCAATATCTCGAAAGTTACCGAAATGCAAATGCGTTAGTTGTGACAAGGAGGGCAAATTAGACGGGTGAATATCGGGTCTCGGGCCCTCGTAGCTGGTAAAAGTACCTGTTCATGTAGTTGCCGAGGGCGAGCACGATCTCGAGCAGCGCGCGCAGGCGGCGCGAGCGCGTCATGTCACGCGCCGCGCGCAGCACCGTGGCGGCGCGCGCCGTGGCCTCGGCCGCCGCCACCGAAAACTTCTTCTTGAACAGCAGCGTGCGCACGCGCTGCGAGTAGTGCGGGATCCTGCCGACGCAGCCACAAACGACGGTTCATGCGCGCTCCAAGGCAATGATCTTAAATTTTTTGAAGATGCGAAGTCGGACGAAAAAGTCCTGCGCCTCAGAGCTTTAAAGCGAAAAGATCTGAGGGGCACTGACACTCTGAGACGTAAAGTTTACAAATCCCATGTGCCTGGAATTTCACCACCAGCCTTCAAAACGGGAACGCAGTTAAAGGCTCACATTACTGCTTGGCGGTGGATATAGGTGTGGCAGTACTTCCCTGGAAGAACTCTTTCACAAGGAGCTCTAGTGCGACTAACAATTCAATTGATTTGTTTGCTGAAAGCAAAAGGTGCTTTATATTCTAATTACGTATTTTTCGACGTTTCTTAGTCCCGTATGTCGCAGACGTGGCAGTTACTTACTTGGAGATCTCGTAAAGGAACCTGTCAGCTCGCGCCATATTGTCCAGCTCATCCTGATGTTCTTCGAGCAGTGCAGCCTCCTCGGCGCTCGGAGTGAACTTTAACAGCTGCTCCACCATATCAATGGGCAATTGTTCGCCGCTGTCCATGCGCAGGATTGCTCTGGAACACGCAACAGAAACACTTTAGAACAAAATAAACACTAGTGGCCCAAGCACGAACATTTCAATCCGACATCACGTTTTCGAACCGCCTTTACTACACGAAAATCTATACTACACTTTCACGAAATCTATCGGTAGCATGTATCCCCACGAATCACTTACGTTAATTCGATGGGTAAACTCATCTGTCAGAATGGTGCGGTCAGAAACCTAATACTAAGATAAATCAATTCGTATTATTGTAATTAATCATACTTGTCAACTAATCGATAGTGTACAATATTCAACGAAGGAACTTTCATTGCAATTGACAACTGTGCAAGTACTCGTAAAAATACACTATATTGACATATTTTAAAAAGCTACGAGCTCTTGCTCATGTCAAATTTTAAACCAAAATACGACACCTTGAAAAATTGTCCTAATGCAAGTTATGACAATGAGCTAGAAGCTGAACGACAAGAAACCACTTCGACACTAAAACTTTTTATACCTGCAGATTTCCTCATCGGTCATCTTTAGTTTGGACAGTAGAATGGTACAATTCTGCGCACGACGCCCGTCGATCACCGTCAAGATCTTCGTTCGAGGCTTCGCGCCTAATTGTCTTAGATCTTCTACCGATCCTTCGTTCTGTATTGGGAAGGTAATATCAGTAATATTGCAATTTGCACAAACACTCAAAATTATTATTACTGATACAAAGTTCGAGCAACTCAAAGAAAAATTCCTTCGGTCTGACTCTGACACGGAATATAGCTTTAGGTACGAGCAGTTGCCAGGGTCTGGCAACAGACGCTGGTTCGAGTCCAGTCAGATAGAACGAATTTTTGTTGGTGTTGTTCGATGTTTGTAATAATAATAATAATAGGCCTTGGGAGAGGCGAGAGTTTAAAATAAATACGAAAATAATAATAATAGTGGAGTATTTTCACCTAAAATACAAGAACACCACGGTAATAAAAAAAAACATGATATTCAATAAAATAAATATAACAAACACTCAAAGTTTTTAACAGCTAAGGAATCAATGCCACATTTACCTCAACTTACAGTTGTATTAAGTTTGTGAAAAACTGCTTTGAGAAAAGTGCAAAATCGAAAATTTTCATAATTGTAACTGAGCTGAAACCTAGAGGTTCGATCCCTATGAAATAGGAAATGATAGTGAATGATGACAGTACCTGAACGCCATTTTTCTGGTACGCACAAAACATCTTGTCAATAGTCTGGAGATCCATCGCGTTGTACAGTTTAGTATCGTCGAGTTCCTGCCAAATAGTGCCGTGTAGTTTTGTGTCGGGTAGTTTACTCCAGTTGAAACTCTTTAAAGGATTGCCCGGTGTTGGCACGTTCTTCTTCGGTTTTGGTGCCGCGGGCGGTAAGGGCGCGTGAGGAGCGGGGGGTGGGGCTGGTGCGGGGGGTGCGGGTGGTGCCGGGGGGGGGGTTAGGGGGGGGGGGGGGGGGGGGGGGGGCACGCTGCATGTCTCGATCACAGCGCTCTTTAGGTTGCTAACCTGTAAAGACGAGTTGTATAACAATAACCAATACATGTTTTCCAACCTACCGTATATTAGCAGTAAATCATAATTGATATGATTTATCACAGTAACATAAAACAATATCAATGTTTCTATGTAATAAATAACAGGACTTCCGAGGGCTGAAATAATTTCTTACTTTGGCGTCATCAGGTATGCTTCCTTCACTGACTAGTTTCTCGAATCTTGCTCTCTCCGCTCGTTCCTGGTTCAACTGTGAAAGTGTAAAAGTTTTTTTCTTAACCTTCTTGTAACTAATCATTTGATTCTGATTGCTATTTTCTATTTAAAACTATCTGTCACCAAACGATATACAAACCAGATTCTTAAAGCATTACTCAAATAATACTGTATACAAAAAATTTTTTTGCGTTTCTTGTCAAATTACTCAACTTGTCAAATCAAACAACTGGCTATCGACAAACGAATAAGAAAACGTTAATTAATAGTTAATAATGTTACCACAAAACGCTGGAATAGTTTTGATTATTTTTCTTTTTTGTAAAAATACAATTTACCTATGAACAATTATTATTATACAGGCTATAAATTTGAGATGGGGCAGCAAGGCCAGCCACCTTCATCGTTGTAGTTACAGGAAAACGGTCCTAGAAGACTATCCATGAATTTGAAGATATTTTGATTGGCATTCACAGATTTTGGAAAAATGGTACAATCAGCAAGATAAAAGGCAATTTTTACAAAACTTTAATGCCATTCGATCCGGTCTCTGTTAAGGATCAATAGTCTCTATGGGACCAACTGAGGTAAAAGTACTCGAAATGTCAGAAATCGCAAAAAACTTTACTAAACTTTACCATACATTTAGTATGGACATATTTAGTAATCAGTTATTCTAAGTTAAGGAAACTAACAATAAGGAAACTAACAAATTGACAACGTATTATGTATTTCAAAATAAAAACAATAACAAAAAGCAAAATAACATAAATAATGTGTGATAGTAAGTGCTCGAATTTATTGCCGACTTGGCAGATGCACCGATTCGCTCTCTTCCGCAAAGAGCAAATTAGCGGCTGAAATTTTACTCGGATGGATTTTATTGAAAATTGCTGCAAGTGCGTCTTTCAATTCTTGAACACTGTAGTATTTTTTTATAAATTTCATTTAACTAATACATAATACGTTGTCAATTTGTTAGTTTCCTTAACTACCTAGAATAACTGATTACTAAATATGTCCCTACAAAATGTATTTTAAAAAGTTTTTTGCGATTTCTGACATTTCGAGTACTCTTACGTCAGTTGGCCCAGAGACTATTGATCCGGAACAGAGACCGGATCGAATGGCATAAAAAAAGTTTTGTAATAATTGTCTTTTATCTTGCTGACTGTACCATTTTTCCAAAATCTGTGAATGCCAATCAAAATATCTTCAAAATTCATGGATAGTCTTCTAGAACCGTTTTCCTGTAACTAAAACGATTAAGGTAGCTGGCCTTGCTACCCCGTCTCAAATTTACACCCTGTATAGTTACCAAAAGCAAGCAGATAATAAGACAGTAGTGTAACTCGATACAAATGTGATAGCGCGGCTTGTACAAATGTGTGCACCCAAACCGCGCGTCGTGTACGGACTCACGCATTCACATACTACCGCGGTGCACAGCGCAGGTGCACATGCTAAGAGTCGAAGTTTATCGATAAATTGACGTAAGAGGTTGAATTTTTATGACCTTGTCCACGGACAAGAAAATATTTATTCGCATGAGAATCATACATAATAAAGCCTCATAATAATACTGTGTTAAATATCTTATTTTTCAAATATTTTTACCTATACGTAATACTAAAATAATAATGTGACAACCCTGACGCAAAGTGTAGACATTGACGAGCCGAACAGAAAAGAAATAAAATACTTGTCTTATTAGGTATACTATGCCAAAAGCGAGCATAAACTACCTGTACTTCTACCGCGAGTAGTTTTCAAATAAATTCGTTACTTTATGGGGTCTACTCCCATCATCGAGGATTTTGTTGTGCTCAATGACTCCAGTTCTCAGTCCGACATCTGTCCGAAACAATTACTGTCAAATGATACAATGAGTTAAAAGACGCACGATACGAATGAAGCTTCATACTTAACGTTGTGTTTTGATTTGGTCGAGTATTACTTATTTGACACTAATTGTTTCGGGCGGAATATCGAACGAGAACGAGATTAGATCCACAGAAGAGCCAGCTAAACACCTGCTACACATGCTGTAGCAGGGTGAATGGTTCGGGTACTGACCTGCTGCTCGAGCTGCAGCGCCCTTGCGGCGGCAGCGCGCGCTCGTTCCGTGCACTCCATATGCGCATGCGTCTCTCGCTCCAGCCTCTCCTTGAGCCTGGAGACGGAGCCCTCCAGCTCTTCGCGTTCCTGCGTCGCCTGGTCGCACTGCTTCTCCTGCCACCCCGGTACCCAGTGTTATACGTGTCAGCGGATGACGGTGAACGGTTGCATCTTTCTTACCAAAGTCTTACGAATGAACGCTAAGGATTTTAATATACATCTATTTTTTTTTTAAATGAAACGGCTGAGTCAGCCGTGAACATGAGACGTGTTAAAAGCCCGAAACATTGGTTTGTTGGAAAAAAACAAATATATGCGATTTAGATCCGAAAACATTCTTTCATTTATACGTATTTCTTTTTTATTTCACTAATTCGTAGAAATTTGAAAACCTACGAACTTGGTATCTACTTCTTTTTTATGACATCTAGTGACGTGATTAATAAGGCGAGTGCCTGGTGGTAAGCGACACGTCTAACTATGTTACGTTGGAGTGCCACTAACAGCTTTTACCCTGAGACGTAAAGTTAACAAGTACCATGTGACTCATTTCACCAGCACCCTTACTTTCAAAACCAGTAACGCTTACACTACTACTTGGCGACAAAAATATGTACGGTGGTAATACTTTTCCGAACAAACTCTTTCACCAAAAGTCAACAATGATCCGTCACTTTTCAATACTGAACTTGTGTTCCAATCATCCAAAATAGTGGTTTGCGGAAGATTTAAAAATAACTTGGTGAATGTTTTTATTTTCCAATTAATTGGTGTTAAGTCACTTACACGTAAGTTCCACAATCACTAGTAGTGGAAACTATGTAAATTACGCAAAATCGCAAAATAACTTCAATAAAATGTACGTATGTATTAAATTGTAAATTAAATATTTTGCAACCGTTCACGTGGAATTAATGTGCTGTATGATATGAATGTCTCATAAGTGTTGACAGGCGTTAATATAACTTGGCGTTAAGTATTTGCGCCATAACAATTAGGCAAATCAATGTGTAGAAATTAATACAATATTAAAATTACGTGATACATTAGATGATCCTGTTATAAAATATACCCCTCATGGAAGAATAGCATAAGTGGAGTTACGTCAAACATGTTCATTGCTCTACTAGATACAGAAAAATATAACCCACATCCTCTCCAATTTTTCTGTATCTGAAGGAGGAATAAACGTTTTTGACGTAACTCCACTTAAGCCATTCTTCCATGAGGGGTGCGACATGTTTATTTCTCGTTCGTTAGAGCTTTGTTTCTTATTATATCGTTAAAATTTATTCAGTGATATTGTTGTTCGTAAAAACAGGTTACTGTATCAGTGTTTCCCATTCCTTTTAGTTATATTTTGAAAGGAGACCGTTACCTTTTTAGCGAGTTCTGTGGCGAGGTCAACATTTTCTTTTTCCAAGTTGTCAGCTTTGCTCCGTGCTTCCATCAGCTCCTCTTCTTTGGCCAACAGATGCACTATTTCGGAGACGTTGATTTCCAGAGGCGCCACGTCCGGGTCGTACACCTGGAAGTTTAAATTGCATACAATTGTTCAAAGCGTCACAGCTGACCTAATATTGGAAATAGTTTATAACTGCCTCCGTGGCCAAACGGTTACCATGCCGGACTGCCATGCAGAGGTCCCAGGTTCGATTCCCGGGCCGGGAGAAATATTTGTATGGCCTACATTTATTTGTCTCGTGAGTTTGGGTGTAATTTGTAATTGTCTATTTGTGTATCCATGACACGCGCGACACAGGGTTTCCCAAGTGCGGCGCTATATCGAGTGTGTGCGGTTATAAAAAAATAAAAAAATAAATAAAAAAGTCTATACAGAAATATTATTTACTAAAAAGTCCTGGTCATGGAACAAAATAAAATAATATCTTAGACATAATTCTATATTAAGATTAGTTATTTCTGTATTTGTGATGCTAGAGATAAAAGTGTGTATATTGATTATTACAAAAATGGAAGCCGGGCATTAAAGTCTATCAAAGAATTTTGTAAAAACCAAAACAAGTAAAAATCAGTGCCTCTACCATGAGATTACAGTGACAGTTCTCGCTAGCGACCGCGTATAATATTTGTATACAAAATATTGTTTCTTCTTGTGACCGCTAGGAGCGTCAGATATAATTTACCATACAAAATTGTTAAGTAATTTACGCGGTCGCTAGCGACAACTGTCACAGTAGTATCGTGGTAGAGGCACTGACGGGTTATGTCAGTAGAATACGGTCGATGAGGTAACATCCCAACCTAACTGCAATTGTTTTTGACGGCTCTGTATAGATGTGTGTGGTGTGGTTGGCATATCGTGTCGACACCTTTACAATTCAACAGTTCCGGGCCTCATTATGAAATATAAATTTAAAACTTCCCCACCTACTCTTAAAATGCGCGCTAAAATATTACATTAAAATTGACTATGCCGTAACTGGCATTAACTTATCTTTTAAGGGTAACTTATTTCCGTTCTAAGACTTCACAATATCATGAACTGTAAGGTCATGTCAGTTTCGTTCTATGAATGAGTTGTATTTATAAGTTAAATATACAACGATTAATGGAAATTGTTCACCTTTGATACCTGTAAGACTAGCACGATAGGGCGCAACTAGCGCGAGAGCGACTTTATGTCGCTTATTGCGAGATATTGCTATTCTAGCATATATTCCTTTATGTCGCTCTCGCGCCAGTCGTACCTTATCGTGCTAGCCCTACTGGGTAAGATACGACAAAAATCAGATACGACATTGTCAGGAGAAGGACGGACTTTCAAACATAACTTGCTAAATACGGTAAGTTAAGTTACCGGAACAATCGGATTGTAAAAAGGCTTCTATGCAATTTAAAGCTTCGGATGTTTGTGGTTTAAGTACCTTGGTGTAGTCGCGGTCACGGTCGAGGTCGGTGGAATCTGTTCGCGCGCTGTCGCGGCCGCTATCGGCACGACTACCGGTCGGCGGCTGCTGCAGTACCAGCTGCTGTGTGATGCGATCCAGTAGCAGCCAGTGCTGCGCGTGAGGGTTGTACTCCACTGGAAATTACCAACGTGTATAGTTTTCGGGTATACTATGTCAAAAGCGTCAAACGTTATACAGGGATTGAGAAATATTTTATTATTTCAACTCCATCATAATCAGCGTCAACCCATTTATACGTCTCACTGCTAGGCACGGGTCGCCTCTCAGGCGAGGAGTTTTGCTCAATGCAGGTTGGGGCCTCCACACGTTTTCCAAAGGTTGTGACCCTTCTTCGACGTGCAGGTTTCATCGCGATGTTTTCCTTCACCGAAAAGCTTAATGTAAATTTCAAATTAAATTTCGCACATAAATTCCGAATAACTCACACGTACGAGGCCGGATTCGAACCCATGGCACAGATTACTTAATAGTTACTACGTAACAGATACATCACCCTCATACAAGTCGAAAATATCTACACTGTAATAGCCTACTAAATCTGACAAATGACACTAGGCGCTACGACGAGGCGCTACGAGGAAAAAGGAACCTAAGCACGCGCGCAGAGAGGTGAAAACATCGTTGCCTGCTGTGCGCAGTCCTGCGGAACCAAATGCTGGGGTTGTACAAGGATTGTAACGTAAATAAAAGACTTGTCCGAGCGCTTGCACTGACCTCGGGCGAATGACGCTGCCCACGGTTTGTTTGAGAAGCTTTTATTTCAACGTAGCCCGCATTTAAGAACCAGTGCGCGACCTCATTTAAATTGGGTACTTATATATTTCAGAATGATTTACCATTAATTCCGTCATCTCATCACGCATCTCATTAAGTTGCAGAAAAATTGTAAGATAAATTGACAATTTAAGCAGAAAATTGTAAAGTATTGCACATTATCCACACAAAAGAAAACCTACTATACAGGGACATGCAATCCACGTACTGCAAATATTGAGGATATTTTGCGTCATGGAGACTTTATAATAGTTGCTTGCTTAACACAAGCTGGGAATCGAACCGACCAAATGTGAAAAATAACATCCTATAATTTTATGACGCCGATCGAAAGGGCCAATAATAAGAATTAATTTCTTTTAAGAGACATAGTATCTCATATTAACACCCTGTATAAATACCCACAGCATACCAACAATTAAAATTTACTTCTGATCACGTTGCAATTTTAGTTGGTTCCATTTCTGGCTCAATAAATATGTGAATTCATATTACAAATCTTAAGCATTTAAGGTAGTCCCCGTTCATATTCCGAAGAATTTTTCCACCCTGTACTACACCCGTATATCTAATTTACTTACAAGGTAACAATAGAAGATGCTCCAACAAAGACAATAGATGAGGGTAAGCAGCAGTATGGCTGAGTTTCCGGCGTAGGAGCTCGAACATGGCCTGAGCGCTCTTGGTATCAACATGTTGTTTGTCGAACCGCCGCGCTAACTCGCGCTCGTCCTCGTTGCGAACCATCTCGAAGAAGTCGATGTGCCGATCGAGGGTTTCGTTCTCGTATTTGCGAAGCTTTTCAATTACTGTAACAAGATATTTCCATTAAATCAATCGCATTTTAAATTTTGAATACATATCAAGTCTGCAAATTTTAATTTTAATTTTCATCCCAATTGTGCGTCGCTAGAGTGCCAGTGACAGGATTTTGTACGTTTGATTTTAGCTTCTGCTAAAAGTTAAGACTATCCGCTTATCAGTGGCCGCTATTCAACTGCCGTTGTTTTTTTTTTTTGGTATTCTGCTCTACGACGGCACGTTGATGGCGTAGTCTTTTAGTAACAGTAGAGCTCCTTGTGAAAGAGTTCGTCCAGGTTGATACTGCCACCTTACCTATTTTTGCCGCCAAGCCGCAATGTCAGCATTACTGTGTTCGGGTTATGAAGGGTAAGGGTGCTGGTGAAATTACAGGCACATGGGACTTGTCAACTTATGTCTCAAGATGACGGGTGCAGTGTTAGTGCCCCTCAGATATTTGCAATTTAAAACTCTGAGTGGCACTGCAACTGTTATAGACAGGCGTGTAGCTTACCATCAAGCGCACGTCTTATTGTTGTCCCTACACATGTTATTAGAAAAAAAAACGAAACTTAAGTACGTATACCAATGCTTGCAATGCAAAAGTTACTATTAGTCAAGTACATGCAGTGCCACTCAGAGCTTTCAATCACAAAGTTCTCAGGGGCACTGCCACTGCGCCCGTCACCCTGAAACATAAGTTGACAAGTCCCATGTGCCTGTAATTTCACCAGACACATGTGACGTTTAGAGTAGCTTAGTGCAAGTGGGCACATGAGTCAACGAAATAGCGAATCCATTAGATTCAAAGTAAAAACTTACCTGGTTGTATACCAAGCATGAGCAACTCGTATCGCAGATGCAAACGGAACTCCAGGCTATCCTCTCCAGGTCCGTAGTTGAGCACAGCGTTAACGAACGACATGATTGCCGTCTTCACGCCGAGGTCGTCGCGGTACGCGCCTGTGCTCCGGTCCAGTTCGTTCACGAGTCCTTGGAACCGTGCACGTTCGCCAGCATATTTTTGATAATGCACCATTGCTTCTAGCACCTGGTAGACATGACAGATATAGTATTTATTTTACCTTAGATATTCTTGTTCATATAAAGATCGAACACAAAGAAAAATGCCCTGTGAAAAACTTATAAAATTATAAAATCTGTAACAAACAAATAAAGAAATTCGTAAGATCTGTTGTGACCCCGGCATGGCAAGCGACGCTAGTTCGAGTCCAGTCGATCAATTTTTTCACTTAAACTCAAAACTAGTGGAGTACCTATTCGAAAAAAAACTATATGAAAATTAAAACATCATGATATTATATGAATACATATACTTATATAAGCGCTAAGCTTTGCCACTATATGGACTTTGGACAACCCTATCGTTAGTGGCATAGTGTTGAAGGAATAATTAAGTTTAGTCGACTTCAGGGAGACTCAAGTTTTGTTAGGCTTTGTGTAAATGCAAAAAAAATTAGATATCGAAAAACTTAACTTACCTAAAGGTTAAATTTACTGAATATCAGATTGTTTCACCACCGTCATATTGAATTATTTTGTGAAATTACTCCACTAGTTTGTTATAATTATTAATACAAATATCGAACACTTACAAAAAATTCCTTCGATCGGGCTGGATTCGAACCAACGTCTTCTAGCAAACCGTGCCGGACGCTATGCCAGTTAAGCCACCGCATAAATTTTTCGAAACTTTTTGTTGAGGTTTTTTAACTACTTTTTTTGCCGGAGCGCCATCTGTGAGAAATCTATTTCTTCACGCAATTACTCAGTTGCCTAAAGGTTACCTATCAGACGACCGAAATAACGTTTGCTCAAATTTTCACAATCCCGAAAGTAATTTTCCGCGGAAAACAGTTTTATTTTGAAATATGAAACAAACCTAACCTAACATAATCTTTTCAATCGATTTGAACACGTTATTTTGGGAAAATGTGATTTCGGACTTGGATCGGTTATTACCTAAAATAAGTAGACAATCGAAAGTGACTACCAATCAACCGTTTTTAACCGACTTCAAAAAAAGGAGGTGGTTCTCAACTCGACTGTACGTTTTTTTTTTTGTATGTATGTTACGCGATAACTATTTTTTTTTATTTGTAAACCGATTTTGATGATTCTTTTTTGTTGGAAAGAGGGTACCTCACATGTGGTCCCATTTAAATTTGAAGAAAATATCCACCTCGAAATGTGGCAAAGTAGCTGATGAATGACTTTAGAGGTCGGTTTTTTAGTACTCCGTACTTTTTGTTATAGGTATATGGGTGCATTCCACAAAAGCCAGCGATATTAACTTTGAAAAATACCTTTTTATGTCCGCCAGGCACCAAGCATACGGCACCAAGGATTTCGAGTGCGGCGACCTTAGTCTTGACGTTCTCAGTATCCAACGACTGCGCTATCAGGTCGATACTGGTTGGATGTGCTAGCACGTGTGCGCGTCCCGTCTGAAACAAAACAATCAAATTTATATTCACTTTCCTTTTGAATTCACTGAATTTAATTGCAATCATATGATAATTGAGGGCAAAGGAATATAAAAAAGACTCAATAAAGCTGCTAACCAACAATCACAATATATGGCAATCATTCGGTAAAAGTTTGTTGCCAGGCATTATTCATGAATTTATATATTGTGCATTCGTAGTTCGATATCACTACACCGCGAAGCGTGATATTCCACAGAAGAGTAGTTCTCCTGTGGAATATCACGCTTCGCGTTCTCCTGTGAAAAAGTTCGTCCAGGGAAGTACTGCCACCTAAGCTATTTCTGCCGCCAAACAGTAATGTGAGCTTTGCTGCGTTCCGGTTTTGAAGGATAAGGGTGCTGGTAAAATTACAGGCACATGAACCTTGTCAACTTATGTCTTAGAATGATGGGTGCAGTGGTAGTGCCCCACAAATTTTTGTAATTTAAACCTCTGAGTGGCACTGCAACTGTTATGGACAGGTGGGTCGCTAACCACCAGGCAAACGACTTGTTCGTCAGGTAGTCACTTAGTGTTAAAAAAAAGAACTTCGACTTCTAAATAAAAATAGTGGGCTAAGCTATTAAATTAAACCTTGAGTTTACTTCGTAACAATTATTAATACAAAGATCGAACACCCAGAATTCCTTCGATCCGGCCGGATTCGAACCGACGTTTTCTAGCATACCGTGCCAGACGCTATATCAACTAAGCACGGAACGAACCAGCGGACCTCACGAATTTTTCTATGTGCTTGCGTCGTATCTTTTTACTTGGTTTCTCAACGACTTTTTAGTCGTAGCGCCATCTATGAGAAATCTATGAAAGTTTTATCACCCAGTTAGATATCTTTACAGTTACCTGCCCTGGAGAGAGAGATGTCGCTATTCAATGTATTTTAAATTTTTTATTGAATTGATATTCAATTATTTTTTGTGAAATTATTCCACTATACTCTAGCCAAATTCAATATAGAATATTTAATAACAAAACGTTGCTAGGCAACCAATGATGGCATAGGAAAAGAACATTTTTTTCAATTCTCATTATTAAGGCTTTCTCTGCCCACGACCTGCTTCCCTTAATTTGAATTTAAATAGGTAAGTAGGTAATTGTGTTATGTAGAAGTAATACTTACCTGGCCAATTATTATAAAGTTTACAAAGTACCTATTGATACGTATAATTTAGGAATAAAAATAAGTGTTTGCATCCTATTAATATTTACTGCTATATGTTAGGTAATGGTAGATGAAAAGAAACAAAATTGTAAGATTTTATTTGAAATTAATTTACTACATATTATATCCTCCAGCATCTATTTCCGATTCTGAACTTTAATTACCACCAGAAGTCGAATGTTTGCAATCTCTACCTTCAAAAAGTTACTCGGGATGACACAGTTATACAAATAATTAATAACTGGTCATTTTTATATCATTTTTAGGTGATTTGAAACTTCTGTTGAATATTATTCATTATAAACATAGCTTCAAGATTTAGTATTATCCATAATCTTGTCGAATTTCGTAGGAAAACTTTGAAATTGTGGTAACTGTGAAAGAGTCTGAAATGAAAACGCTAAAAATCATATGTTTTCGTTTGTTGACATTTATTCTACATCGAATTTGGCTAGAGTATAGTTTGTTACAATTATTAATGCAAAGATCAAACACTCAGAAAAAATTCCTTCGATCCGGCCGGATTCGAACCGACGTCTTCTAGCTTACCGTATCAGACGCTATACCAACTAAGTACTTCGTAATTTTTTTAAAGTTCGTTTCGTAAATATGCTTACGCCATTTTTGATTAGCCGGTCAAAGATTATTTTATAAATCTCAGTCTAAATCAATTACACAGACCCGACATGTAGAACTTGCGCTCCAGGATCAACAGCCTATTTCTAAGTTTTGAAAACATCAATAGGCGACGGTATTTGTACCACAAGGCGGATCGACGGTTTACCGCTCCATATACCATAAAACAGAAGTACACTTACCGAATTATTCATAAGCGATTTTATGCCCGCGATAAGGTTATGCCTGGTAACGGCATCATCCCGTGGCGCTCTCTGTAACGCATCTAACAATGCGCCCAGTCCTCCTTGCTTGATGAACCGCAGTACGAAGCTGTGTGCTCTTGTTCGCAGCGCTGTTTTCAGACCATCTACTAGGGCGCATATTTCTGATGTGATTCGGCCTTCTGATGATGCGAACGCCTGGAAAAATATTAATGTTATTACTATATCTGTTGTAATAATAATAATAACGTACACACTCATAGCCCAGCACTAGGGAGACCCTGTGTCGCGGGCGCCATGTCACACACACATAGACAACCACAAATTACGCCCAAACTCACGAGAGAAATAAATGTAGGCCATACAAATATTTCTCCCGCCTCGGGAATTGAACCCGAGACCTCTTGCATGGCTGTCCAGCATGATAACCGTTCGGCCATGGAGGCAGTTAATGTATTCCTGCCGGTGTAAACATAGAACATTCTTCAAAATATTTGTTTGTTTACACGAGCGTTGGTGGTGGATCTGCTTATCAAGAGCATCAATCAATGAAACCTTACGGAACAGAAGCAACAGCTTAGAAAAAGTTTTATGTCAGTACAATAAGAGCGAAAAAGGCGTTGCACGTTGCTTAATCTCGGACTGAGATTAAGCAACGTGCAAGACTCGGTGGAGATTTCTTTATAACGATCCAATCACTAAGTTTTAAAATAATAAGCGTTCAATAGAAGCAACAGGAATAAATGACATTGAAAGCCCTTAATTTTGTATCGATTGAATCATTTGAACTAGTGTGTTAAATACGCCTACATCTCAATTCTTGGCAAAGACCAAATCATTACAAAAACAACACTACAAATAATTTGCCCGTATTTATTTAACAGGCGTTAAACATTGAAACGACTACAATGACTAAAAACTCACATCAGCGATTTCATTAAGTGCCTTGATGTAGTCCTCGACCTCAGGAGCACTGGCCAACGGCATAATGGTTCCTGGCGGTGGCCGTCGGCTGCAATAGATCTGCCATTTCTTCACCGCTGGCAGATCCATCATCGCCGCTTTGTTCACTGCTGTCAAATCCAGCTCCTCCTGGAAATTTAATTTGAATTTTAAATTCTGTTTCCTAGCGTCTTTCAAATGGTTAGCTAGTCTTCGGACAACGCCAAAAGTTTTTGTTCGACACTCCAACGTTATGTGGAAGGTAACGACAGACGTGACGAAGGGAAGTTATTGAAGGGATACGCGGACAGACTAAATACTTTTCAAATGTGCATCGTTCAACATCGCTGGAATGCCGATCAAGTTCTTATATACTGTTTGGTTTTGGGGAAAACTGAATGCCCTGAATTTTTATTTCAACTTCAGTTTTCTATTTCACGTCGCAACGCCAGGCTAAGTAATTATCGTCCTTTTATTACCAAACGGTTCAGAACGAATATTGGCTCTAATGCTAATATGAATCGAATTTGCCAAGAGTACAGTAAATTACGTAAAACATATAAACATAGTGTCATCTGATTTGGATTTGTTTTCGTTCTCATTAAATCAATTTAAAATGTTAATAGATAACTGCTCACACTAACAACACTGTAACTATACAATTTAATTTAAATACGTTTACATATTTGTTTCCGGAAGTGGCCACTTACATAAACAATATTTAAAAAGTAATTACAATATTTGAAAATGGAACTCTTTGGCTGTAGAACACAGTTTGTTTCATCTGACTGTCACTTGTTTTTACATTGTGGCATCATTTTAGAAATTGGTTGTCTACATCACCATGGATTTAACGCGTGAAAATTTTCGTAGTATGATTTTACAATTTATTTTTAAATTTAACAGCTGTTAAATTACATTTAAAGTGAGGGCTTCGCTCAGCTTCAAACTGCTTTTGGCGATAAACCACTATGCAAGACGACAATTTATAGCTGGTTTGCAGAATTCAAACGCGGTCGTGTGAATCTCAGAGACGAATTTCACTCTTCTTCACTTTCAAGACAAAAAACGGATCGCGTCACTTGCTGCAATGCCATGCTTACCAGACTCAACGAAGGGGTGTCGATTTCAAGGGCCACCATTTGTTTGCCGGAAGTTATTGAGAAACTCCGTAAAAATAACCGTAAACACCGAATCATCTTGCACCACGATAATGTCAGTTCTCGCACGGCCAGACCGACAAATGAATTTTTGAAGGCGAACAACGTTGACCTTATGAGCCATCCCGCGTACAGTCCCGACCTGGCACCTTGTGACTTTAATTTATTTCCAAAAATTAAGAACCAGTTACGCGGTCAACGATTTTCATCACGCTATCGAAGAGTATGAAAAATATGTTTCAGAGATTGGCACGGAGAAGTAGCATAAATGTTTTCAAAATTGGTTCATTCGTATGAAAAAGGCATTAACGCTAACAGACAATATTTTGAGAAACAATAAATTCATTTCTGACCATTTATAGCACATTTTTCTTATTCATTCCGGAATTTTATAGTGCGCC